>NC_057809.1:334366406-334624990 GCF_018294505.1 Triticum aestivum
GAAAGCCGACAAGGGAAAGGGCGTGAAGTCGGCCGAGGCGCAGCGGCTCGCGGCGCTGCGGAAGGAGCTGGCGCAGCTGGGGATGGAGGACTTTGGGTATCCCTCCGACGAAAATCTCCAACCCAGCGCCAAGCTCAGCCTGTTCTTCAAGGGCATGGCGACGGCACTCCAGCGGCTCCGGGAGAGGATCCCAAAGCAGCTGGCCGATGAGTCGCGCAGAATCTGCGCCGGGGTTCTCCAGAAGGTGCTGATGAAGGTGGCCTTCCGCAATCCAGGCCTTAGCTTCACCAACGTCCTCAAGTCCTTGCCGCCAGACGCCGATCGGGACGCACTCAAGGCCCTTGTCGCACCCATTGTGGACAAGGTGAGCGAGATCAAGAGGGTTGAGGGCGATCGCGTAGACTAGGCCGCCCATTTCTTATTTTCCCTTGTCACTGCTAATCATGTTATGAAAACAGTCTGTTAGAGCTGCGACAAGTTATGTTGTAATATAACTTTATTTCTGTTATCAATTGCTATCTTATTTCCTCTACTAGATTCCTTCCTTTGTATGTCTTTACCCTACGCTTCTAGGGAACTTGTCGGCGCAGGCACCCGAGCCGCGAGGGCTGAGTGCGGAACGTCAGCAGCCTGCTGGCGGCGCTGCTTCCGACAAGAAACCTTGTCGCGACTAGATGCAGCACACTTAAGTTGTTGAGCGGACTCGAAACAAAGTAAGGGCGCAACTAGCCACGAGTTGGTTTCTCCGCGCACAGGTTTTCCATACAAAGCAGGGTCGTTCGAGGAAGATAACTCAAAAATTTAAAAACTGATTGCTCAAACTTTGGCAACTTAACTTTTCTGTCGTTTGCTTCCCGGCAAGGCAAAACTTTGCTTGAACGACGCCTGGTCCATACCACAATCTTCTCCTTCCCCCCGGCAAACTTGTGTGCGAGGGAACCTTTTTTCCGGAATGCCATCTTCGGTCTCAAGGCGGACAGCGCCGGGCCTTGTGACTCGTTTCACCCGATAAGGGCCTTCCCACTTCGGCGTCAACTTGTTGGAATTCTTGGCGGACTGAACGCGCCGAAGAACAAGGTCGCCTTCCTCGAAGCTTCTGGCCTTAACTCTGCGGCTATGGTAGCGGCGCAAAGCTTGCTGGTATCGACCAGCTCGTACAGCAGCCTGAAGACGATCTTCCTCAAGGAACAGCGCGTCGTCTTGTCGCAACTGTTCTTGCTCAAGCTCATCATAAGCGAGCACTCGAGGCGATCTGTATACGAGTTCCGTGGGGAGAACTGCCTCTGCTCCATAGACTAGAGCGAAAGGCGTCCGGCCAGTGGCTCGATTTGGCGTCGTTCTGATCGACTAAAGAACCACCGGCAGCTCCTCGATCCAGTTTCTTCCGCACTTGCGCAGCCTGTCGAAAGTTCTGGTCTTGAGCCCATGCAGCACTTCAGCATTTGCCCTCTCTGCTTGACCGTTGCTTCTCGGATGAGCAACAGAAGCGAAGCAGACCTTGGCGCCAAGGTCTTGGACGTACTGCATGAAGGTGCGACTCGTGAATTGCATGTCGTTGTCGGTGATGATCCTGTTAGGGATCCCGAAACGGCAAACAATTGACCTGAAGAACTTGACTGCTGACTGTGCTGTCACCTTCCTCACTGGCTGCACTTCCGGCCACTTTGTGAACTTGTCGATTGCGATGTACAAGTACTCAAAGCCCCCGACAGCTCGGGGGAAAGGGCCGAGGATATCGAGCCCCCAGACCGAAAATGGCCAGGATAAAGGGATCGTCTGGAGAGCTTGAGCTGGCTGGTGTATCTGTTTGGAGTGGAACTGGCACGCTTCACACTTGGTTACTTGTGCAGTTGCATCCTGGAGGGCTGTCGGCCAAAAGAAACCTTGCCAGAAATCTTTGCCGGCAAGTGCTCTTGCGCCAATGTGGTGGCCACATATGCCTCCATGTATCTCTGCCAACAGCTTTTGTCCATCTTCCCGGCAAATACACTTCAATTTCACACCGTTGAGTCTTCTTCTGTACAGTATGCAATCGACAAACTGGTACATACTTGACTGCCGGGCTACTTTTTCCGCTTCTTCTTGCTCTTCGGGAAGTTCTCCTGTCTGAAGGAAATGGACAATCTGCTGTGCCCATGCTGGAGCTTGTGGCTCGACAACAAGGACTAAAGGCACATCTGCTGCTGCGGGAACATCCGCTTCTACGGCAAGGACTTGCGGCCTTGCCGGAGCTTGATGTTCCCCGGCAAGCTTGCGGGAGCAAAACTTGTCGGGAGCGTCTGCTTCAACGGAACAAACCATAAGGCTTGCTGGAGCAGACTGCCCCTCAGCATCCTTGGTGTTGATCTTGCGGACTTTCTTGGCGGCGGCTTCGGGGAGCTCTGCCGGAAAGTAGTCACCAGAAACCAACTTCCTCTTCTTGCTTTGTCCAGTTGATGGTGTTACGTATGGTTGAGTCAACTTGAGCACAAAGATCCCTGGTTCCACAGGTAACTTTAGTGCGGCGCACTTTGACAAGCCATCAGCAATGTCATTCTGAGCTCTTGGGATATGCTCCATCTGTAGGCCGTCAAAGTGCTCTTGTAGCTTCCTCACTTCATCAACATATGCTTCCATCAATGGACTCTGGTAGTTCTTGTTTACTTGGCGGACGACAAGCTGTGAGTCACCCCTGACAATGAGCTTCTTGATCCCAAGGTCTGCTGCGATTCTGAGACCGGCAAGCAATCCTTCATACTCTGCAGTATTGTTGGTTGCTTGCTCCTTGGGAAAGTGCATCTGGACTACGTACTTGAGGTGCTCTCCGGTGGGCGCGACAAGCAGCACGCCCGCACCGGCGCCTTGCAGCGAGAAGGCACCATCAAAGTACATCAACCACTCTTTGCTTGCCTCTTTGACGGGGATGCTCGTCTCTGGAATTTCTTCATCTGGTGTTGGCGTCCATTCTGCTATGAATTCTACCAATGCTCTGCTTTGGATAGTTGAAGTGCTCTCAAACTTGAGGCCAAAGCTTGACAGTTCCAGCGCCCACTCGACAATCCTGCCTATCGCTTCTGGATTTTGCAGTATCCTCTTCAGCAGAAAGCGAGTGACGACTGTGATCTCATGTGCTTGGAAGTAATGGCGCAGCTTTCTCGAGGCCATGAGGAGGCCGAAAAGCAACTTCTGCACACCAGAGTACCTTGATCTAGCCCCCTGTAGAAGGGAACTGACAAAGTAAACTGGACGCTGCACCATTCTCTTCTGCATCTTATCATGCTCCTGCGCAGATCCATCTCTGTCGGGACCAGAGCTTGTCGGCGAAGCCCCCTGCTTGTCGCTGGATGCATCTGCCGTGGTTGCTGGCTCATCATCTGCCTCCCTCTCCGCCACTAACGCAACACTAACCACTTGATTGGTTGCCGCTATATACAGCAGCAACTTCTCTTGCGGCTTAGGTGCGACAAGTGTTGGAGTGGAGGACAGGTATCTCTTCAAGTCCTGCAGCGCAGCCTCCGCCTCCGGAGTCCATTTTATTGGACCTGCCTTTTTCAAAATTTTGAAAAATGGTAGGGCGTGCTCAGTAGATCTAGAGATAAACCTGCTGAGAGCAGCCACGCAACCGGCAAGCCTTTGTACATCCTTGACGCGCTTTGGTGCTTCGATTTGCTCAATGGCCTTGATCTTGTCGGGATTGGCTTCAATTCCCCGCTGAGACACGAAGAACCCGAGGAGCTTGCCGGAAGGGACTCCAAACACGCACTTCTCGGGGTTAAGCTTGAGGTTGATCTTGCGCAGATTTGCAAATGTCTCGTCTAAATCTTGAATCAGGGTCGCCCTGTTCTTGCTCTTGACCACTATGTCATCCATGTAGGCTTCCACATTTCTGTGCATCTGCGGCTGAAAAGCATGGTGGACTACCCTTGCGAATGTTGAACCAGCATTCTTCAAACCGAAAGGCATCCGTACGAAGTAGTACGTGCCACACGGGGTGATAAATGCTGTTTTCTCTTCATCCTCTTCTGCCATGAAGATCTGATGGTATCCTGAGTATGCATCAAGAAATGAAAGCAAATCACATCCGGCTGTGGAGTCAATAATCTGGTCAATGCGCGGCAAGGGAAATGGGTCTTTGGGACAAGCTTTATTAACATCAGTGAAGTCAATACAAAGCCTCCATTTCCCGTTAGCCTTGCGCACGACAACAGGATTGGCCAACCACGTGGGATGGAGCACTCCTCTGACAAGGCCTGCTGCTTCCAACTTCTTGATTTCTTCTGCGATGAATTCTTGGCGCTCCACTGCCTGTTTCCTGACTTTCTGCTTGACGGGCCATGCATGAGGACAGACGGCAAGGTGGTGCTCAATTACTTTCCTGGGAACACCGGGGATATAGACGGTTGCCACGCAAACACGTCGACATTCGCCCGCAGGAAAGCAACGAGCGCGATTTCCTATTTGGGGGCAAGAGTGGCACTGATGGTGAAGGTACCACCAGTGTCGTCCTCCTTGGCGGACACCTTCTTGGTCTCAGGTGGAGCTGCCATTGCCTTCTTACACTTGCCGGTGGGGCTCGATGGTGCGTCCTTGATGGTAGCGCAGCACTCCGAAGAGGTGCGCTTGCCGGAGTGGGCATCAGAGTTCTTGCTGGACTTGGTCTTCTTCTTCCCCCGGGAGCTTCAGCGGCAAGTGTCTTGCGTTCTGCTGTGGCTGCTGCTTCCCGGTAGATCTTGTCGGCACAGATAAGAGCATCCTTCTTGTCGCCAAGGACAGAGATGACACTTATCGGGCCTGGCATTTTCAGTACGTTGTACGCATAGTGAGATGCTGCCATGAACTTGGCGAGTGCCGGACGGCCAAGGATTCCATTGTAAGGTAATGGAAAGTCAGCAACATCAAACATGACCCTCTCAGTCCTGAAGTTCAGCTCGCTGCCAAATGTTACCGGCAACATGATCTTTCCCTTCGGCTTGCTCCTTCCCGGGTTGATTCCTTGAGATGTACCGGTCTCTTCGAGCTCGCTGTCAGGGATCTGGAGTTTCTGGAGCACCGCGGAGGAGATCAGGTTCAAGCCGGCCCCGCCGTCAACTAGCATCTTAGTGACCTTGAGGTTGCGGATTGTTGGTGAAACCAACATCGGCAAGCACCCGACCGCAGTTATGCGATCAGGGTGGTCCTCAATATCAAAGATGATAGGCGTGCTAGACCATTTTAGAGGCTTGTGTGACTCGACGGGTGGTTCTACTGCATTAACTTCCCACACCCACTGCTTGAGCTGACGGTGCGAGGTATGCAGAGAAGCACCACCGTCAATGCACAGGACCTCTGTGGCTTTCTGGAAATCCTGCTCGTCGGTCTCCTCATCATCCATGTCTTCATCATCGTCGTCACCTTCATCCTTGTCGCGGCCGCGAGGAGGTCTGTCTCCTTGCCGCTGCTTGGCCTTGCTGCGGCGTCCTCCTCGGCCGGGACATTTCTTGCCGGATCCCCCAGCAGCTTCCTGGGCCTTCTCCTTGTCGCGCCGCTCGTATTCAGCTTTCTGTTGCTCAACAAGCTGCTCGAATTTTTTGCAGCTCTGGAGATCATGGCCCTTGGTGCGGTGGATCTTGCAATACTGCTTGTTGGTGCCGTCCTGCTTGTCGGCGGCCGCCACCTCCACGGCAACCTCCTTGCTGGAGTCACCAGCTTTGGCTTTCTTGACGCCACCACCGTTGCCGGACTGCTCAACAACTAGCACCTCTTTACCTTTCCTCCTCCTGTTGTTCCGCCGCCGTTTTTCCTTGCCGGGGCAGCATCTTCACTGTCAGATCCTCCCGCTCCTACATTCTCTCCGGGGAGTCTCCTCCCTTCCTCAGCACGTGCACACTTGTTGGCCAGTGCATATAACTCACTGACGTCCCTGATCTTGCACATCGCCATTTCCTCCCGCATCCTGCGGTTTCGCACGTTCTGATGGAACGCGCTGATCACCGCGGCAGGGTGGACGTCTGGGATGTTGTGCTGCACACTGCTGAATCTCTGAATGTACTTGCGCTGGGGCTCTCCTTCCTTCTGGGCGAGCAGATGAAGATCACTCTCCTGGCCATGAGGCTTGTGTCCGCCTGTGAAGGCACCGACAAACTGATGGCACAGATCAGCCCAAGAGGATATGGAGTTGTCCGGCAAGTGCATGAGCCAGGATCTGACGTTGGGCTTGAGTACCAGCGGGAAGTAGTTGGCAAGGATCTTGTCATCCCGTCCCCCGGCAGCCTGCACCGCAATGGTGTAGATGCTGAGGAACTCCGACGGATGCGTCTTGCCGTCGTATTTCTCCGGTATGTCTGGCTTGAAGTTCTTCATGCTGGGCCACTGGACTTGCCGCAGCTCACGAGTGAACGCAGGGCAACCTACCGCGTACGGCAGATCGCATGGTTCCCCTGGCGCATGCATGTCAACAGAGGGCCCAGCGCGCTTGTCGGATTGACGTCGCGCTTCCCTTCGGTGCTTGATGCGAGTTCGAGCGTCTTCTTGTTGTCGATCATGAAGAACTTGGCATTGATCGCGACGAGCTCGTGGATCCGACGATGCGGTGGAGTCGCTGTCGAGGTGGATCCGGCGAGTCGGCGATCTTGGCCTTCGGGGTGGTGATTGCATGGTAGTTGCACCTCCACCCGTTTCGTCGCCACCGGCTCGCGCCCGGCAACCCTGCCGCGGCGGCGACGCGCTCGGCCGCCATGGAGTGCCGTCGTTGGCGTAGCCGATGGGACTCTGAATGGTGGCTCTCCATTCGTCGATCTTGTCTGACGTTGGAGGGTAATCTAGGAGCAGTTGAGCTCGCTCCAAAGCTTCTGCTGGAGTGGTGGGTGGCAGCGGCGGACGGCGCGAGGAGCGGGACGTGCTCGGACTTCTAAAGATGTTAGAAGGAGCAGTATCCCGTCCAGGCGACCTTGCCCTGCTCGTGCCAGCACGCTGGCGTGCACGCTGGTCTTGAGCGCCCCGAGATCCACCAGCTTGGTCTTGGCCTATCATGCGTATGGCACTGTAAGTGCCATGTCGCTGTTGGTCTTGCGCCTCCTGAGAGTGGCGCGGAACATGTACAGTCGCCGAGGTTTGTGCAGCCTTGTCCTTGGACCTGGCAGCATCATAAGCTTCCTCGTCGACGTCCATTCTTCCGCCGGCGTCCATTCCACCACCCGTTTGCTCCAACGGTGGCGGAAGTGACATGGACGGAGCGGCTGCCGCCGAAGTCTTCTTCTTCAGTGGCATGTTGATGAAGGGAATGAAGGTCTAGCTCGTGTGAACGCCGGATCAGGTTCACACAATCTCGACGCCCCCTACCTGGCGCGCCAAACATGTCGGGGAAACTGATCCACGAACACCTATGGGGCCGGCGGACCGAGCCCCTTTCGGTTCGGCGGGGGGCGGAGATCACACGAAGAGCAGATCGAGGCGAAGCACACGAGCAGTTTACCCAGCTTCGAAGCTCTCTGGAGAGATAACACTCCTACTGCTGCTTGTTTGATTATCTTGTGTTCTTGCTCCAGAGAGAGAGCGTAGTGTTTTTCTGGGTTCCGAACCAGTCGAACCTCCTCTACGTTGTGCATGGGCCTCCTTTTATACGCTAAAGGGGTCACCGACAGGTGGCAATGCAGAGAAGGGTACAAATGTAAAAAGTGAGGTGGTTGGTACAGTTACTTGTACAGTGCACCCTACCTAACCCTGACGGCAGGGGACAAGGGCATTAAATGCCCGTCCGAGTCGCCCAAACAGTGCAGAAAAGGACCGTTAGGGGCGCCACCGTTCGCCACGACGGCGATCTTGTTAGCTTCGCATGCCACTGCGCACCGCTGGCTGCACAGCCTCCCGCCACGTGCGCCTGGAGAGGCCCCCAAAGCGACACGTTGGTGGATGCGCTGGAGCGTGGGCACAGAGTGGCCGCCTGCCACGGCAAGTGCCTTACCGCTGCTGTTATCTTGTCAGGTCCGGAAGCTTGTCGCTCACCGGGCCTCGAGGTACCTTGGTTGGTCTTCCCGGCAAGCTCCTCTTGCCGGGGCCTTGTTGCCTTGCCAGAGCGCGTGGCGCGTCGCGGCAAGTTCCTTGGAGTGCCTTGGTTGGCCTTCCCGGCAAGCTCCTCTTGCCGGGGCCTTGTCTCCTGAGCTTAAATACTTTGTTCTTGAATGGCTCCAAGGGAACCACGGAGGATCTTGGCGTTCGCCCGGCAAGCCTTGCCGCGGGGTGCTGCAACTGCCCGTGCACAAGTTCGGGGTACTAGGGTACCCCTATTCTAGTACACCGACACTCTTGTTGTTCTATGTTGACACAAGAAAAAATATGAAAGCAGTAAGAGGCAATGGATATCATTTCGCCACAAAGGAGGGACGTTCCCTACCAAAAACTATCATGCTTGTTGTGAGAAGCTCCGGTTTGTGAGAAGCATATACCCAGACCTGCCCCAAATAGGACAAAATTTGTACCATGTCATGTTGATGCCCCTCCATGATAACATGCCAAGTTTCATGAATTTCAGACGAGTTCTGGATTTACTAGAATTTAAAAACCAAGCGTCTCATTGTTTTGCCGGCAATCAACGATGCCCCGGTGTTTGAAATTCATTCCCATTTCTTGCATGGGACCTAAGCATGCACCCAAGGACACAAATTTGATTTTTCAATTAATTTATATGCACTGGAGCATGTGCATGTAGTGCAAATTTGAATTATGCACATAAAATGCATTGAAAACTCAGTTAATGCATAACAATGTCCAAACGAACCCCGAAAATCACAAAAAATCGCACAACACTCCAGTTGTTCTATGTTGACACAAGAAAAAAAATTGAAAGCAGTAAGAGGCAATGAATATTCTTTCGTCCACAAAGGTGTGATGTTCCCTACCGAAAACCATCATGCTTGTTGTGAGAAGCTCCGGTTTGTGAGAAGCATAGACCCAAACCCGCCCCAAATGGGACAAAATTTGTACCACGGCATGCCGATGCCACTCCCTGATAGCATGCCAAGTTTCACGAATTTCAGACGAGTTTTGGATTTACTAGAATTTAAATACCATGCATCTCAATATTTTGCCGCAATCAACGGTGCCCCGGTGTTTGAAATTCATTCCCATTTCTTGCATGGGACCTAAGCATGGACCCAAGGACACGGATTTCATTTTTCAACCAATTTATATGCACTGGAGCATGTGCATGTATTTCAAATTTTAATTATGCACATAAAATGCATTGGAAACTAAGTTAATGCATAAAAATGGCCAAACGAACCCCGAAAAATCACACAACACTCCTGTTGTTCTATGTTGACCCGAGAAAAAA
This sequence comes from Triticum aestivum, assembly GCF_018294505.1. NCBI lineage: Eukaryota > Viridiplantae > Streptophyta > Magnoliopsida > Poales > Poaceae > Triticum > Triticum aestivum. The sequence continues at coordinate 334,375,693 of NC_057809.1, forward strand.
ATTGAAAGCAATAAGAGGCAATGGATATCATTTCATCCACAAAGGTGGGACGTTCCCTACCGAAAAGCATCATGCTTGCTGTGAGAACGTCCGGTTTGTGAGAAGCATATACCCAGACCTGCCCCAAATGGGATAAAATTTGTACAATGGCATGTTGATGCCGCTCCATGATAGCATGCCAAGTTTCATGAATTTCATACGAGTTTTGGATTTACTAGAATTTAAAAACCATGCATCTCAATGTTTTGCCGTCAATCAATGGTGCCCAAGTGTTTAAAATTCATTCCCATTTCTTGCATGGGACCTAAGCATGAACCCAAGGATACATATTTGATTTTTCAACCAATTTATATGTACTGGAGCATGTGCATGTAGTTAAAATTTGAATTATGCACATAAAATGCATTGGAAACTCAGTTAATGCATAAAAATGGCCAAACAAACCCCAGAAATCACACAACACTCCTGTTGTTCTATGTTGACACGAGTAAAAAATTGAAAGCAATAAGAGGCAATGGATATCATTTCATCCACAAAGGTGGGACGTTCCCTACCAAAAACCATCATGCTTGTTGTGAGAAGCATATACCCGGACCTGCCCCAAATGGGATAAAATTTGTACCACGGCATGTTGATGCCGCTCCATGATAGCATGCCATGTTTCATGAATTTCATACGAGTTTTGGATTTACTAGAATTTAAAAACCATGCATCTCAATGTTTTGCCGGCAATCAACGGTTCCCCGGTGTTTGAAATTCATTCGCATTTCTTCCATGGGACCTAAGCATGCACCCAAGGACACAAATTTGGTTTTTCAACCAATTTATATGCACTGTAGCTTGTGCCTGTAGTTCAAATTTGAATTATGCACATAAAATGCTTTGAAAACTCAGTTAATGCATAAAAATTTCCAAAGAAACCCCGAAAAATCACAAAAATTCAGACAACACTCCATTTGTTCTATGTTGACACAAGAAAAAAAATATGAAAGCAGAAAGAGGCAATGGATATCGTTTCGCCACAAAGGTGGGACGTTCCCTACCAAAAAAATCATGCTTGTTGTGAGAAGCTCCGGTTTGTGAGAAGCATATACCCAAACCTGCCCCAAATAGGACAAAATGTGTACCATGTCATGTTGATGCCGCTCCATGATAACATGCCAAGTTTCATGAATTTCAGACGAGTTCTGGATTTACTAGAATTTAAAAACCATGCATCTCAATGTTTTGCCGGCAATCAACGATTCCTCGGTGTGTGAAATCCATTCCCAATTCTTGCATGGGACCTAATCATGCACCCAAGGACACATATTTGATTTTTCAACTAATTTATATGCACTGGAGCATGTGCATGTAGTTCAAATTTGAATTATGCACATAAAATGCATTGAAAACTCAGTTAATGCATAAAAATTTCCAAACAAACCCCGAAAAATCACAAAAAATCACACAACACTCAAGTTGTTCTATGTTGACACAAGAAAAAAAATATGAAAGCAGAAAGAGGCAATGGATATCGTTTCGCCACAAAGGTGGGACGTTCCCTACCAAAAACCATCATGCTTGTTGTGAGAAGCTCCAGTTTGTGAGAAGCATATACCCAAACCTACCCTAAATAGGACAAAATTTGTACCATGTCATGTTGATGACCCTCCATGATAACATGCCAAGTTTCATGAATTTCAGACGAGTTCTGGATTTACTAGAAATTTAAAAACCATGCATCTCAATGTTTTGCCGGCAATCTACGGTGCCCCGGTGTTTGAAATTCATTCCCATTTCTTGCATCGGAGCTAAGAATGCACCCAAGGACACATATTTGATTTTTGAACTAATTTATATGCACTGGAGCATGTGCATGTAGTTCAAATTTGAATTATGCACATAAAATGCATTGAAAACTCAGTTAATGCATAAAAATCTCCAAACGAATCCCGAAAAATCACAAAAATTTCGGACAACACTCCAGTTGTTCTATGTTGACACAAAAAATGAAAGCAGAAAGAAGCATTGGATATCATTTCGCCACAAAGGTGGGACGTTCCCTACCAAAAACCATCATGCTTGTTGTGAGAAGCTCCGGTTTGTGAGAAGCATATACGCAGACCTGCCCCAAATAGGACAAAATTTGTCCCATGTCATGTTGATGCCCCTCCATGATAACATGCCAAGTTTCATGAATTTCAGACGAGTTCTGGATTTACTAGAATTTAAAAACCAAGCGTCTCATTGTTTTGCCGGCAATCAACGATGCCCCGGTGTTTGAAATTCATTCCCATTTCTTGCATGGGACCTAAGCATGCACCCAAGGACACAGATTTGATTTTTCAATTAATTTATATGCACTGGAGCATGTGCATGTAATTCAAATTTGAATTATGCACATAAAATGCATTGAAAACTCAGTTAATGCATAAAAATTTCCAAACAAACCCGAAAAATCACAAAAACTCACACAACACTCCTGTTGTTCTATGTTGACACAAGAAAAAAATATGAAAGATGAAAGAGGCAATGGATATCGTTTTGCCACAAAGGTGGGACGTTCCCTTCCAAAAACCATCATGCTTGTTGTGAGAAGCTCCGGTTTGTGAGAAGCATATACCCAAACCTGCCCCAAATAGGACAAAATTTGTACCATGTCATGTTGATGCCGCTCCATGATAACATGCCAAGCTTCATGAATTTCAGACAAATTCTGGATTTACTAGAATTTAAAAACCATGCATCTCAATGTTTTGCCGGCAATCAATGGTGCCCCGGTGTTTGAAATTCATTCCCATTACTTGCATGGGACCTAAGCATGCACCCAAGGACACATATTTGATTTTTCAACTAATTTATATGCACTAGAGCATGTGCATGTAGTTCAAATTTGAATTATGCACATAAAATGCATTGAAAACTCAGTTAATGCATAAAAATGTCCAAACGAACCCCCAAAAATAGAAAAATCACACAACACTCCTGTGAATATTGAAAGCAATAAGAGGCAATGAATATTGTTTCGTCCACAAATGTGGGAGGTTCCCTACCAAAAACCATCATGCTTGTTGTGAGAAGCATATACCCAGACCTGCCCCAAATGAGATAAAATTTGTACCACGGCATGTTGATGCCTCTCCATGATAACATGCCAAGTTTCATGAATTTCAGACGAGTTCTGGATTTACTAGAATTTAAAAACCATGCATCTCAATGTTTTGCCGGCAATCAACGGTGCCCCAGTGTTTGAAATTAATTCCCATTTCTTGCATGGGACCTAAGCATGCACCCAAGGACACAGATTTGATTTTTCAACTAATTTATATGCACTGGAGCATGTGCATGTAGTTCGAATTTGAATTATGCACATAAAATGCATTGAAAACTCAGTTAATGCATAAAAATTTACAAACAAACCCATAAAAATCACAAAACTTCAGACAACACTCCAATTGTTCTATGTTGACACAAGAAAAAAAATATGAAAATAGTAAGAGGCAATGGATATCATTTCGCCACAAAGGTGGAACATTCCCTACCAAAAACCATCATGCTTGTTGTGAGAAGCTCCGGTTTGTGAGAAGCATATACCCAAACCTGCCCCAAATAGGACAAAATTTGTACCATGTCATGTTGATGCCGCTCCATGATAACATGCCAAGTTTCACGAATTTCAGACGAGTTCTGGATTTACTAGAATTTAAAAACCAAGCATTTCAATGTTTTGCTGGCAATCAACGGTGCCCCGGTGTTTGAAATTCATTCCCATTTCTTGCATGGGACCTAAGCATGCACCCAAGGACACATATTTGATTTTTCAACTAATTTATATGCACTGGACCATGTGCATGTAGTTCAAATTTGAATTATGCACATAAAATGCATTGAAAACTCAGTTAATGCATAAAAATATCCAAACAAACCCCGAAAAATCACACAACACTCCAGTTGTTCTATGTTGACACAAGAAAAGAAATATGAAAGCAGAAAGAGGCAATGGATATTGTTTCACCACAAAGGTGGGATGTTCCCTACCAAAAACCATCATGCTTGTTGTGAGAAACTCCAGTTTGTGAGAAGCATATACCCAAACCTGCCCCAAATAGGACAAACTTTGTACAATGTCATGTTGATGCCGCTCCATGATAACATGCCAAGTTTCATGAATTTCAGAAGAGTTCTTGTCACGACCGGTTTTCCAATAAAAATATTTATTGAAAAGCCAATCTTTTAAGTCCAGTATGAGAGAAATCCTCCACACTGGCAGACAAATTCTTGATACAATAAGCCAGTAGCATAAAATATATTACAGGGTCGAACTACGGTTGCTCAACCAAATTATTACAAGTACGCCAATAATCATACATAATGGCGGACAGAACACAGTGGTGTGGAGACATACTACTGACTCAAGGATAGGATGGTGGTGGAAAAACACAGCAGGGAGAGAAAGACAAGACTCTACGTCTGTCATCTCATCGAGCGTCGAGGAGAGGCTCGATGAATTTATTTGGTAGCGGAAGCGGATATAAAACAGTGGCCAAATCCAGGGTCACACAAGACTGACTGGGACTCCTCTAAGTGTCGGGCTCGCTATCGAACTCTTCATCCATGAGATCGCCTTCGTCAGCATCTGGCCAAATCAACAAGCCAGTGAGTACTTTGAAAGTACTCGCAAGACAGTTCAGACGTAAGATATAACAAATGCATGCATGGATGCAACATGATTAATTCCTTAATGCACAATAAATAAAACTGGCATAACGGGTAAGTAAAAAGGGAAAACGGCGGTAGTCCGCCTGAAATTCCACAGAACATAAATAAGGACCGATCGGGTGTTTGAAGCGACGCCTCGAAAGGTGAACAAATAAAAATAAGGAAAATGATGCCACAGTCGGGCATCTTAGCGACACCACATAAAGGGCTTTTAAAAGAAATGCCACGGTCGGACGTCTGAGCGACATCGCAGAAAGGGCTTTAAAAGAAATGCCACAGTCGGACGTCTGAGCGACATCACATAAAGGGCTTTAAAAGAAATGCCACAGTCGGACGTCTGAGCGACATCGCAGAAAGGGCTTTAAAAGAAATGCCACAGTCGGACGTCTGAGCGACATCACATAAATGGCTTTAATAGAAATGCCACAGTCGGACGTCTGAGCGACATCACATAAAGGGCTTTAATTCACAAGTAAATAATACTCATAATAAACATTCACTTCATGAAAACAAACGGGTTAGTCCATCCACAGGAGTGATCATTTAACCGGACTTAGCACTCATGCGATTCACCGGAGTCTCTGTCATCAAAGCTGACAATTGATTAGGATAAGAAGGAACGAAACTTGACATGGAAGAGATGATTTGGAGGAATATATGACTCTGCAGAGTTTGTACAAAAGTTTTCCCACAGTCAACGGATTTCCGTAGTCTCGAAGGACTAGTTCCGTTTACGGTATTTCAGAAGAAAACACAGCTAACCGGTACACACCCATCCTACCTCTCGATGCTAGGAATCACCCTAGTCATCGTCCAAGAAAAACTTTTGAGACGGGGAGATCACAATCTCGAATAGCATGGGATCAAATTTATATACGCGCGCTCTAAGGGGTGCCCCCCTCTCGGTCCCAACCGGAAACACCCATGCCCCCTGACCGGATGACTGGCTTTAATCCAGGGCCATGGAACCATCATCACGGCCTCTCCTCTTTGGTGTGTACCATGAAAGCAGTTTGGAACTTACTAAACCATATTCCTTGCGGAAAACATGTGGTAGTACAAGGAAGGAAATGATAGGTACTGGACCGATATGGTTTGACACTGAAGTCACATAGTCTGGCGTAAGACTGGCATGCTACAACACTGCCGTCGTACCCATCCTCATGCCAACACATGGCCATTCATATTCACATTCATCCACGTATGGATCATCGAACTCACTTACCTCATTATCACATAAAATAACGTTCATCGGTATACTCACCGGTATGCCATGAAACTAACTAAATGCAAAACATGCCAAGACACTCATCATATCAAATGTTCAAACATGCTTGCCTGGTTCAGAGTAGTCGGAGCCTAGCTCGGTGAAGTTCGCGGCTCCGTCACCTCCTTCGGTATCTACGTTTAAAGAAGATATATGCGCTAACGTAAATACCAAGGAGAGCACATAAGGTAAACCAAATATTTTTCAAATAAACCTGATAAAAAACTAGACAAAATTTTAAAGAGAACAGAAAAAGAATCAATCAAAAATACTTTTCTGATTAAAAGTTATAAGGGTTTTTGTCCAGGGACTTATCTGTAATGAAACAGAAGATTTCCAGGGGCTAGTTTATAAAAGCAGAAAACGCTTCGGTAGCGATTACGCCAGCCCGAAGAGAAAACATATTTGGAAGAGAGCGTTTTCAGATAACGCTTCGTTTAGAAAGGACAGAGAGGCTGACAGCGGGTCCCACTTGTCATGTTTAAATTTGAAATGGGAGGGACGAGGCTCGTCGGCGCCCGAGAGCTGCTGTGGTCGCCGGCGGCGATCCACGGCGAGGCATGGGGATCAGAGGTTACCAATGTGCTCACCGTGTCCTTCCGCAACGGTGGGTGGTGGTGTTGGTCGCCGGTGAGCAGCACATCGACGGCGGTCTCAACTCCGGCGGACGGTGGTTCGGGCGTGGATGGAGCTCGTCGGAGAGGGCTGCAAAGATTAAATTGAGGTGGGGGTTAGACTACTGGGTGCAAGAGAGGGCTACGGACGAGGTTTGGGCGCCGGAGGTGGCCTCACCGAAGTGAATCGAGCTGGAGGCCGAGGCGGGGCGAGGTGGCCGGAGCCGGGGAAGGAGACCTCCTCGAGGTCCACCCAGTGGCCTGGCGGGGTGTTGGTGAGTAGTGGAGGTGCTGCGTGCACGAGAGTGAGCTCGGGACCCCTTTACATAGGCCGTCCGAGGCGGTTGCCGTGAACGGAGATTTCCGGCGAGCGATTACGGTGGCGCAGTGCTCGGTCAGGGTGGTTAGGGGGTCGAGCGTTATCACGGAGGTTCAACGGGTCCATTTTTGTGCTAAGCTGGCCGGGGTTTGGGCGTTTGGGTCGAGCTCGACGGAACGGGGTGGCGCGGGCCCGTCGGCGGCAGAGAGCGCTCTCCGTGCGTGCTGCGCCACGGCGACGGTGCCGCATGCGTGCGCTGGCACGGAGAAGGCCACGCGGAGCCACCAGAAGATTTGGGCGGTGCCGAACGGCGTTGCGCCGCCGTTCTCCTCCCTGTCGGCCGTTACGGGGAGCCGGCCGCCGCAAGACACGCTGGCGCAGGCGGGCCAGGGCGCCACCGACGCCAGGGTCGCGCCAAGTGCGCGTGTGAAGCTTCGGACAAGAAAACGAGGCCGCGAGCAACGTGCCAAGTGCACTATGGCCGCGTGACTGAAACTGTCGAAACTGAAGATGACACTGAAACTGAATTTCTGAACATTGAACAGTAACAGTGCCCACAAGGTGTTCGACCGAATGAAATTGGCCTCTGGTGGTTTTTCCTTGAGCTGATTTTTGGTGGGGTGGCTTCTCCTTGCTCAAATAGGCTGCCTGAATTTTGGTGGAATTTTTGGAGGAGTGTAGATATGAATTTCACCAAATTTGGCAAATCTGGTCCAAACTTGCAGAGACTGAATTTTGAAAAATTTGAAAAGAGGAGGAGTGGATCAAGATGGTTCTGGGTTGTGGGTTCAAAGGACAATCCAGGAGAATTGGTTTGAGGTCAAAACTCAAATGCAATAGGGCACTTGCTTTGAAAATCTCTCAGGCTCCAAATAATTTTCAGAATTGAATTGAGGGAAAAAATAATTGGAATAAAAATCCAAAACCAGTTTGGATTAGTTGGGACAGGGAATTTAGGTTGATCACAAGTTGTAGGGGAGGTTTTGGAGGGGTTTTACCACATGGGCAAGAATGCCAAGTCATGGTGGTTCCAAGATATGAAAATCCCAAATTTCATGGAGTTTCTTTTTTTTTAAAGAAAAAGATTAAACTCCCAAAAAATAATTTAGAGAGAGAACCAACAGAGAAGAAGTTTCAAAAGGTCAAACACCAAAGTTTGAAGCCAGAATAAAAACCTTGCCAAAGAAAAGAAAGTCTCTTAAGAGGAAGGTTTTCTGGAAAATTTTAAATGGCCTCTTTTCAAAAACCACAAAGTTTTTGCTGAAAACCAAAGTAAAAATTTTGGAGTGTCACAGTTCTGGATTTTCTAGAATTTAAAAACCATGCATCTCAATGTTTTGCCGGCAATCAACGGGGCCCCGGTGATTTAAATTCATTCCCATTTCTTGCATAGGACCTAAGCATGCACCCGAGGACACAGATTTGATTTTTCAAATAATTTATATGCACTGGAGCATGTGCATGTAGTTCAAATTTGAATTATGCACATAAAATGCATTGAAAACTCAGTTAATGCATAAAAATTTCCAAACAAACCCCGAAAAATCACAAAAAATCACACAACACTCCAGTTGTTCTATGTTGACACAAGAAAAAATATGAAAGCAGAAAGAGGCAATGGATATCGTTTCGCCACAAAGGTGGGACGTTCCCTACCAAAAACCATCATGCTTGTTGTGAGAAGCTCCGGTTTGTGAGAAGCATATACCCAAACCTACCGCAAAAAGGACAAAATTTGTACCATGTCATGTTGATGACCCTCCATGATAACATGCCAAGTTTCATGAATTTCAGACGAGTTCTGGATTTACTAGAATTTAAAAACCATGCATCTCAATGTTTTGCCGGCAATCAACGGTGCCCCGGTGTTTGAAATTCATTCCCATTTCTTGCATCGGACCTAAGCATGCACCCAAGGACACATATTTGATTTTTCAACTAATTTATATGCACTGGAGCATGTGCATGTAGTTCAAATTTGAATTATGCAAATAAAATGCATTGAAAACTCAGTTAATGCATAAAAATCTCCAAACGAACCCCGAAAAATCACAAAAATTCAGACAACACTCCAGTTGTTCTATGTTGACACAAAAAAATGAAAGCAGAAAGAGGCATTGGATATCGTTTCGCCACAAAGGTGGGACGTTCCCTACCAAAAACCATCATGCTTGTTGTGAGAAGCTCCGGTTTGTGAGAAGCATATACCCAAACCTGCCCCAAATTGGACAAAATTTGTACCATGTCATGTTGATGCCGCTCCATGATAACATGCCAAGTTTCATGAATTTCAGACAAGTTCTGGATTTACTAGAATTTAAAAATCATGCATCTCAATGTTTTACCGGCAATCAACGGTGCCCCGGTGTTTGAAATTCATTCCCATTTATTGTATGGGACCTAAGCATGCACCCAAGGACAAAGATTTGATTTTTCAACTAATTTATATGCACTGGAGCATGTGCATGTAATTCAAATTTGAATTATGCACATAAAATGCATTGAAAACTCAGTTAATGCATAAAAATTTCCAAACAAACCCCAAAAATCACAAAAACTCACACAACACTCCTGTTGTTCTATGTTGACACAAGAAAAAAATATGAAAGTTGAAAATGGCAATGGATATCGTTTTGCCACAAAGGTGGGATGTTCCCTTCCAAAAACAATCATGCTTGTTGTGAGAAGTTCCGGTTTGTGAGAAGCATATACCCAAACCTGCCCCAAATAGGACAAAATTTGTACCATGTGATGTTGATGCCGCTCCATGATAACATGCCAAGCTTCATGAATTTCAGACGAGTTCTGGATTTACTAGAATTTAAAAACCATGCATCTCAATGTTTTGCCGGCAATCAACGGTGCCCCGGTGTTTGAAATTCATTCCCATTACTTGCATGGGACCTTAGCATGCACCCAAGGACACATATTTGATTTTTCTCAACTAATTTATATGCACTAGAGCATGTGCATGTAGTTCAAATTTGAATTATGCACATAAAATGCATTGAAAACTCAGTTAATGCATAAAAATGTCCAAACGAACCCCCAAAAATAGAAAAATCACACAACACTCCTGTTGTTCTATGTTGACACGAGAAAAAAAATTAAAAGCAATAAGAGGCAATGAATATTGTTTCGTCCACAAAGGTGGGACGTTCCCTACCGTTAACCATCATGCTTGTTGTGAGAAGCTCCGGTTTGTGAGAAGCATATACCCAAACCCGCCCCAAATGGGACAAAATTTGAGACCATGGCATGTTGATGCCGCTGCATGATAGCATGCCAAGTTTCATGAATTTCTGACGAGTTTTGGATTTACTAGAATTTAAAAACCATGCATCTCAATATTTTGCCGCAGTAAACGGTCCCCGTTGTTTGACATTAATTCCCATTTCTTACATGGGACCTAAACATGCACCCAAGGACACAGATTTGATTTTTCAAACAATTTATATGCACTGGAGCATGTGCATGTAGTTCAAATTTGAATTATGCACATAAAATGCATTGGAAACTCAGTTAATGCATAAAAATGGCCAAACGAACCCCGAAAAAGCACACAACACTCCTGTTGTTCTATGTTGACCTGAGAAAAAAAATTGAAAGCAATAAGAGGCAATGGATACCATTTCATCCACAAAGGTGGGACGTTCCCTAGCGAAAAGCATCATGCTTGTTGTGAGAAGCTCCGGTTTGTGAGAAGCATATACCCAAACGTACCCCAAATAGGACAAATTTTGTACCATGTCATGTTGATGCCGCTACGTGATAACATGCCAAGTTTCATGAATTTCAGACGAGTTCTGGATTTACTAGAATTTAAAAACCATGCATCTCAATGTTTTGCCATCAATCAACGGGGCCCGGGTGATTTAAATTCATTCCCATTTCTTGCATAGGACCTAAGCATGCACCCGAGGACACAAATTTGATTTTTCAAATAATTTATATGCACTTCAGCATGTGCATGTAGTTCAAATTTGAATTATGCACATAAATTGCATTGAAAACTCAGTTAATGCATAAAAAAGTCCAAACGAACCCTGAAAAATCACAAAAAATCACACAACACTCCAGTTGTTCTATGTTGACACGAGAAAAAAATTGAAAGTAGTAAGAGGCAATGAATATTGTTTCGTCCACAAAGGTGGGAGGTTCTCTACCGAAAACCATCATGCTTGTTGTGAGAAGGATATACCCAGACCTGCCCCAAATGAGATAAAATTTGTACCACGGCATGTTGATGCCTCTCCATGATAACATGCCAAGTTTCATGAATTTCAGACGAGTTCTGGATTTACTAGAATTTAAAAACCATGCATCTCAATGTTTTGCCGGCAATCAACGGTGCCCCGATGTTTGAAATTAATTCCCATTTCTTGCATGGGACCTAAGCATGCACCCAAGGACACAGATTTGATTTTTCAACTAATTTATATGCACTGGAGCATGTGCATGTAGTTCAAATTTGAATTATGCACATAAAATGTATTGAAAACTCAGTTAATGCATAAAAATTTACAAACAAACCCCAAAAAATCACAAAAATTCAGACAACACTCCAATTGTTCTATGTTGACACAAGAAAAAAAATATGAAAACAGTAAGAGGCAATGGATATCGTTTCGCCACAAAGGTGGAACATTCCCTACCAAAAACCATCATGCTTGTTGTGAGAAGCTCCGGTTTGTGAGAAGCATAGACCCAAACCTGCCCCAAATAGGACAAAAATTGTACCATGTCATGTTGACGCCGCTCCATGATAACATGCCAAGTTTCATGAATTTCAGACGAGTTCTGGATTTACTAGAATTTAAAAACCATGCATCTCAATGTTTTCCCGGCAATCAACGGTGCCCCGGTGTTTGAAATTCATTCCCATTTCTTGCATGGGTCCTAAGCATGCACCCAAGGACACACATTTGATTTTTCAACTAATTTATATGCACTGGAGCATATGCATGTAGTTCAAATTTGAATTATGCACATAAAATGCATTGAAAACTCAGTTAATGCATAAAAATTTCCAAACAAACCCCAAAAAATCACAAAAATTCAGACAACACTCCAATTGTTCTATGTTGACACAAGAAAAAAAATATGAAAACAATAAGAGGCAATGGATATCATTTCGCCACAAAGGTGGAACATTCCCTACCAAAAACCATCATGCTTGTTGTGAGAAGCTCCGGTTTCTGAGAAGCATAGACCCAAACCTGCCCCAAATAGGACAAAATTTGTACCATGTCATGTTGATGCCGCTCCATGATAACATGCCAAGTTTCATGAATTTCAGACGAGTTCTAGATTTACTAGAATTTAAAAACCATGCATCTCAATGTTTTGCCGGCAATCAACGGTGCCCCGGTGTTTGAAATTCATTCCCATTTCTTGCATGGGACCTAAGCATGCACCCAAGGACACAGATTTGATTTTCAACTAATTTATATGCACTGGAGCATGTGCATGTAGTTTGAATTTGAATTATGCACATAAAATGCATTGAAAACTCAGTTAATGCATAAAAATTTGCAAACAAACCCCGAAAAATCACAAAAATTCAGACAACACTCCAATTGTTCTCTGTTGACACAAGAAAAAAAATATGAAAACAATAAGAGGCAATGGATATCGTTTCGCCACAAAGGTGGGACATTCCCTACCAAAAACCATCATGCTTGTTGTGAGAAGCTCCGGTTTGCGAGAAGCATATACCCAAACCTGCCCCAAATAGGACAAAATTTGTACCATGTCATGTTGATGCCGCTCCATGATAACATGCCAAGTTTCATGAATTTCAGACGAGTTCTGTATTTACTAGAATTTAACAACCATGCATCTCAATGTTTTGCCGTCAATCAACGGTGCCCCGGTGTTTGAAATTCATTCCCATTTCTTGCATGGGACCTAAGCATGCACCAAAGGACACATATTTGATTTTTCAACCAATTTATATGTACTGGAGCATGTGCATGTAGTTAAAATTTGAATTATGCACATAAAATGCATTGGAAACTCAGTTAATGCATCAAAATGGCCAAACGAACCCCAAAAATCACACAACACTCCTGTTGTTCTATGTTGACACGAGTCAAATTTTGAAAGCAATAAGAGGCAATGGATATCATTTCATCCACAAAGGTGGGACGTTCCCTACCGAAAACCATCATGCTTGTTGTGAGAAGCATATACCCAGACCTGCCCCAAATGGGATAAAATTTGTACCACGGCATGTTGATGCCGCTCCATGATAGCATTCCAAGTTTCATGAATTTCATACGAGTTTTGGATTTACTAGACTTTAAAAACCATGCATCTCAATGTTTTGCCGGCAATCAACGGTGCCCCGGTGTTTGAAATTCATTCCCATTTCTTGCATGGGACCTAAGCATGCACCCAAGGACACATATTTGATTTTTCAACTAATTTATATGCACTGGAGCATGTGCACGTAGTTCAAATTTGAACTATGCACATAAAATGCATTGAAAACTCAGTTAATGCATAAAATTGTCCAAATGAACCCCCAAAAATAGAAAAATCACACAACACTCCTGTTGTTCTATGTTGACACGAGAAAAAAAATTGAAAGCAATAAGAGGCATCGATTATTGTTTCGTCCACAAAGGTGGGACGTTCCCTACCGATAACCATCATGCTTGTTGTGAAAAGCTCCGGTTTGTGAGAAGCATATACCCAAACCTGCCCCAAATGGGATAAAATTTGTACCACGGCATGTTGATGCCGCTCCATGATAGCATGCGAAGTTTCATGAATTTCTGACGAGTTTTGGATTTACTAGAATTTAAAAACCATGCATCTCAATATTTTGCCGCAATAACTGGTCCCCGGTGTTTGACATTAATTCCCATTTCATGCATGGGACTTAAACATGCACCCAAGGACACAGATTTGATTTTTCAAACAATTTATATGCACTGGAGCATGTGCATGTAGTTCAAATTTGAATTATGCACATAAAATGCATTGGAAACTCAGTTAATGCAAAAAAATGGCCAAAAGAACCCCGAAAAATCACACAACACTCCTGTTGTTCTATGTTGACCTGAGAAAAAAATTGAAAGCAATAAGAGGCAATGGATATCGTTTCATCCACAAAGGTGGGTCGTTCCCTGCCGAAAAGCATCATGCTTGTTGTGAGAAGCTCCGGTTTGTGTGAAGCATACACCCAAACCTGCCCCAAATAGGACAAAATTTGTACCATGTCATGTTGATGCCGCTGTATGATAACATGCCAAGTTTCATGAATTTCAGACGAGTTCTGGATTTACTAGAATTTAAAAACCATGCATCTCAATGTTTTGCCGGCAATCAACGGGGCCCGGTGATTTAAATTCATTCCCATTTCTTGCATAGGACCTAAGCATGCACCCGAGGACACAGATTTGATTTTTCAAATAATTTATATGCACTGGAGCATGTGCATGTAGTTAAAATTTGAATTATGCACATAAAATGCATTGAAAACTCAGTTAATTCATAAAAATGTCCAAACGAACCCCGAAAAATCACAAAAAATCACACAACACTCTAGTTGTTCTATGTTGACACGAGAAAAAAATTGAAAGAAGTAAGAGGCAATGAATATTGTTTCGTCCACAAAGGTGGGAGTTTCCCTATCGAAAACCATCATGCTTGTTGTGAGAAGCATATACCCAGACCTGCCCCAAATGAGATAAAATTTGTACCATGGCATGTTGATGCCTCTCCATGATAACATGCCAAGTTTCATGAATTTCAGACGAGTTCTGGATTTACTAGAATTTAAAAACCATGCATCTCATTGTTTTGCCGGCAATCAACGATGCCCCGGTGTTTGAAATTCATTCCCATTTCTTGCATGGGACCTAAGCATGCACCCAAGGACACAGATTTGCTTTTCAACTAATTTATATGCACTAGAGCATGTGCATGTAGTTCGGATTTGAATTATGCACATAAAATGCATTGAAAACTCAGTTAATGCATAAAAATTTCCAAACAAACGCCGAAAAATCACAAAAATTCAGACAACACTCCAATTTTTCTATGTTGACACAAGAAAAAAAATATGAAAACAATAAGAGGCAATGGATATTGTTTCGCCACAAAGGTGGAACATTTCCTACCAAAAACCATCATGCTTGTTGTGAGAAGCTCCGGTTTGTGAGAAGCATAGACCCAAACCTGCCCCAAATAGGACAAAAATTGTACCATGTCATGGTGATGCCGCTCCATGATAACATGCCAAGTTTCGTGAATTTCAGACGAGTTCTGGATTTACTAGAATTTAGAAACCATGCATCTCAATGTTTTGCCGGCAATCAACGGTGCCCCGGTGTTTGAAATTCATTCCCATTTCTTGCATGGGACCTAAGCATGCACCCAAGGACACATATTTGATTTTTCAACTAATTTATATGCACTGGAGCATGTGCATGTAGTTCAAATTTGAATTATGCACATAAAATGCATTGAAAACTCAGTTAATGCATAAAAATTTCCAAACAAACCCCGAAAAATCACAAAAATTCAGACAACACTCCAATTGTTCTACGTTGACACAAGAAAAAAATATGAAAACAGTAAGAGGCAATGGATATCGTTGCGCCACAAAGGTGGAACATTCCCTACCAAAAACCATCATGCTTGTTGTGAGAAGCTCCGGTTTGTGAGAAGCATAGACCCAAACCTGCCCCAAATAGGACAAAAATTGTACCATGTCATGTTGATGCCGCTCCATGATAACATGCCAAGTTTCATGAATTTCAGACGAGTTCTGGATTTACTAGAATTTAGAAACCATGCATTTCAATGTTTTGCCGGCAATCAACGGTGCCCCGGTGTTTGAAATTCATTCCCATTTCTTGCATCGGACCTAAGCATGCACCCAAGGACACATACTTGATTTTTCAACTAATTTATATGCACTAGAGCATGTGCATGTAGTTCATATTTGAATTATGCACATAAAATGCATTGAAAACTCAGTTAATGCATAAAAATCTCCAAACGAACCCCGAAAAATCACAAAAATTCAAACAACACTCCAGTTGTTCTATGTTGACACAAAAAATGAAAGCAGAAAGAGGCAATGGATATCGTTTCGCCACAAAGGTGGGACGTTCCCTACCAAAAACCATCATGCTTGCTGTGAGAAGCTCCGGTTTGCGAGAATCATATACCCAAACCTTCCCCAAATTGGACAAAATTTGTACCATGTCATGTTGATTCCGCTCCATGATAACATGCCAAGTTTCATGAATTTCAGATGAGTTCTGGATTTACTAGAATTTAAAAACCATGCATCTCAATGTTTTGCCGGCAATCAACGGTGCCCCGGTGTTTGAAATTCATTCCCATTTCTTGCATGGGACCTAAGCATGCACCCAAGGACACATATTTGATTTTTGCAACTAATTTATATGCACTGGAGCATGTGCATGTAGTTAAAATTTGAATTATGCACATAAAATGCATTGAAAACTCAGTTAATGCATAAAAATGTCCAAACAAACCCCGAAAAATCACAAAAAATCACACAACACTCCAGTTGTTCTATGTTGACACAAGAAAGAAAATATGAAAGCAGAAAGAGGCAATGGATATCGTTTCGCCACAAAGGTGGGACGTTCCCTAACAAAAACCATCATGCTTGTTGTGAGAAGCTCCGGTTTGTGAGAAGCATATACTCAAACCAGCCCCAAATAGGACAAAATTTGTACCATGTCATGTTGATGCCGCTCCACGATAACATGCCAAGTTTCATGAATTTCAGACGAGTTCTGGATTTACTAGAATTTAAAAACCATGCATCTCAATGTTTTGCCGGCAATCAACGGTTCCCCAGTGTTTGAAATCCATTCCCATTTCTTGCATGGGACCTAAGCATGCACCCAAGGACACATATTTGATTTTTCAACTAATTTATATGCACTGGAGCATGTGCATGTAGTTCAAATTTTAATTATGCACATAAAATGCATTGAAAATTCAGTTAATGCATAAAAATTTCCAAACAAACCCCGAAAAATCACAAAAATCACACTACACTTCAGTTGTTCTATGTTGACACAAGAAAAAAATATGAAAGCAGAAAGAGGCAATGGATATCATTTCTGCACAAAGGTGGGACGTTGCCTACCAAAAACCATCATGCTTGTTGTGAGAAGCTCCGGTTTGTGAGAAGCCTATACCCAAACCTGCCCCAAATAGGACAAAATTTGTACCATGTCATGTTGATGACGCTCCATGATAACATGCCAAGTTTCATGAATTTCAGACGATTTCTGGATTTACTAGAATTTAAAAACCATGCATCTCAATGTTTTGCCGGCAATCAACGGTGCCCCAGTGTTTGAAATTCATTCCCATTTCTTGCATGGGACCTAAGCATGCACCCAAGGACACATATTTGATTTTTCAACTAATTTATATGCACTGGAGCATGTGCATGTAGTTCAAATTTGAATTATGCACAGAAAATGCATTGAAAACTCTGTTAATGCATAAAAATTTCCAAACAAAGCCTGAAAAATCACAAAAATTCAGACAACACTCCAGTTGTTCTATGTTGACACAAGAAAAAAATATGAAAGCAGAAAGAGGCAATGGATATGGTTTCGCCACAAACGTGGGACGTTCCCTACCAAAAACCATCATGCTTGTTGTGAGAAGCTCCGGTTTGTGAGAAGCATATACCCAAACCTGCCCCAAATAGGACAAAATTTGTGCGATGTCATGTTGATGCCACTCCATGATAACATGCCAAGATTCATGAATTTCAGACGAGTTCTAGATTTACTAGAATTTAAAAACCATGCATCTCAATGTTTTGCCGGCAATCAACGGTTCCCCAGAGTTTGAAGTCCATTCCCATTTCTTGCATGGGACCTCAGCATGCACCCAAGGACACATATTTGATTTTTCAACTAATTTATATGCACTGGAGCATGTGCATGTAGTTCAAATTTGAATTATGCACATAAAATGCATTGAAAACTCAGTTAATGCATAAAAATTTCCAAACAAACCCCGAAAAATCACAAAAAATCACACAACACTCCAGTTGTTCTATGTTGACACAAGAAAAAAAATATGAAAGCAGAAAGAGGCAATGGATATCGTTTCGCCACAAAGGTGGGACGTTCCCTACCAAATACCATCATGCTTGTTGTGAGAACCTCCGGTTTGTGAGAAGCATATACCCAAACCTGCCCCAAATAGGACAAAAATTTTACCATGTCATGTTGATGACGCTCCATGATAACATGCCAAGTTTCATGAATTTCAGACGAGTTCTGGATTTACTAGAATTTAAAAACCATGCATCTCAATGTTTTGCCGGCAATCAACGGTGCCCCGATGTTTGTGCACCCAAGGACACATATTTGATTTTTCAACTAATTTATATGCACTGGAGGATGTGCATGTAGTTCAAATTTGAATTATGCCCATAAAATTCATTGAAATCTCAGATAATGCATAAAAATTTCCAAACAAACCCCGAAAAAATCACAAAAATTCAGACAACACTCCAGTTGTTCTATGTTGACAAAAGAAAAAATCTGAAAGCAGAAAGAGGCAATGGATATCGTTTCGCCACAAAGGTGGGACGTTCCCTACAAAAACCATCATGCTTGTTGTGAGAAGCTCCGGTTTGTGAGAAGCATATACCCAAACCTACCCCAAATAGGACAAAATTTGTACCATGTCATGTTGATGCCGCTCCATGATAACATGCCAAGTTTCATGAATTCCAGACGAGTTCTGGATTTACTAGAATTTAAAAACCATGCATCTCAATGTTTTGCCGGCAATCAATGGTGCCCCGGTGTTTGAAATTCATTCCCATTTCTTGCATGGGACCTAAGCATGCACCCAAGGACACATATTTGATTTTTCAACTAATTTATATGCAATGGAGGATGTGCATGTAGTTCAAATTTGAATTATGCACATAAAATGCATTGAAAACTTAGTTAATGCATAACAATTTCCAAACAAACCCCGAAAAAATCACAAAAATTAAGACAACACTCCAGTTGTTCTATGTTGACACAATAAAAAAATATGAAAGCAGAAAGAGGCAATGGATATCGTTTCGCCACAAAGGAGGGACGTTCCCTACCAAAAACCATCATCCTTGTTGTGAGAAGCTCCGGTTTGTGAGAAGCATATACCCAAACCTGCCCCAAATTGGATAAAATTTGTACCATGTCATTTTGATGCCGCTCCATGATAACATGCCAAGTTTCATGAATTTCAGACGAGTTTTAATTCATTCCCATTTCTTGCATGGGACCTAAGCATGCACCCAAGGACACATATTTGATTTTTCAACTAATTTATATGCACTTGAGCATGTGCATGTAGTTCAAATTTGAATTATGCACATAAAATGCATTGAAAACTCAGTTAATGCATAAAATTTTCCAAACAAACCCCGAAAAATCACAAAAATTCAGACAACACTCCAGTTGTTCTATGTTGACACAAGAAAAAATATGAAAGCAGAAAGAGGCAATGGATATCGTTTCGCCACAAAGGTGGGATGTTCCCTACCAGAAACCATCATGCTTGTTGTGAGAAGCTCCGGTTTGTGAGACGCCTATACCCAAACCTGCCCCAAATAGGACAAAATTTGTACCATGTCATGTTGATGACGCTCCATGATAACATGCCAAGTTTCATGAATTTCAGACGATTTCTGGATTTACCAGAATTTAAAAACCATGCATCTCAATGTTTTGCCGGCAATCAACGGTGCCCCGGTGTTTGAAATTCATTCCCATTTCTTGCATGGGACCTAAGCATGCACCCAAGGACACATATTTGATTTTTCAACTAATTTATATGCACTGGAGCATGTGCATGTAGTTCAAATTTGAATTATGCACAAAAAATGCATTGAAAACTCTGTTAATGCATAAAAATTTCCAAACAAAGCCCGAAAAATCACAAAAATTCAGACAACACTCCAGTTGTTCTATGTTGACACAAGAAAAAAATATGAACGCGGAAATAGGCAATGGATATGGTTTCGCCACAAACGTGGGACGTTCCCTACCAAAAACCATCATGCTTGTTGTGAGAAGCTCCGGTTTGTGAGAAGCAAATACCCAAACCTGCCCCAAATAGGACAAAATTTGTACCATGTCATGTTGATGCCACTCCATGATAACATGCCAACTTTCATGAATTTCGGACGAGTTTTGGATTTACTAGAATGTAAAAACCATGCATCTCAATGTTTTGCCGGCAATCAACGGTTCCCCGGTGTTTGAAATCCATTACCATTTCTTGCATGGGACATCAGCATGCAACCAAGGACACATATTTGATTTTTCAACTAATTTATATGCACTGGAGCATATGCATGTAGTTCAAATTTGAATTATGCACATAAAATGCATTGAAAACTCAGTTAATGCATAAAAATTTCCAAACAAACCCCAAAAAATCACAAAAAATCACACAACACTCCAGTTGTTCTATGTTGACACAAGAAAAAAATATGAAAGCAGAAAGAGGCAATGGATATGGTTTCGCCACAAAGGAGGGGCGTTCCCTACCAAAAACCACCATGCTTGTTGTGAGAAGCTCCGGTTTGTGAGAAGCATATACCCAAACCTGCCCCAAATAGGACAAAATTTGTACCATGTCATGTTGATGACGCTCCATGATAACATGCCAAGTTTCATGAATTTCAGACGAGTTCTGGATTTACTAGAATTTAAAAACCATGCATCTCAATGTTTTGCCGGCAATCAACGGTGCACCGGTGTTTGAAATTCATTCCCATTTCTTGCATGGGACCTAAGCATGCACCCAAGGACACATATTTGATTTTTCAACTAATTTATATGCACTGGAGCATGTGCATGTAGTTCAAATTTGAATTATGCACATAAAATTCATTGAAAACTCAGTTAATGCATAAAACTTTCCAAACAAACCCCGAAAAATCACAAAAAATTACACAACACTCCAGTTGTTCTATGTTGACACAAGAAAAAAAATATGAAAGCAGAAAGAGGCAATGGATATCGTTTCGCCACAAAGGTGGGATGTTCCCTACCAAAAACTATCATGCTTGTTGTGAGAAGCTCCGGTTTGTGAGAAGCATATACCCAAACCTGCCCCAAATAGGACAAAATTTGTACCATGTCATGTTGATGCCGCTCCATGATAACATGCCAAGTTTCATGAATTTCAGACGAGTTCTGGATTTACTAGAATTTAAAAACCATGCATCTCAATGTTTTGCCGGCAATCAACGGTGCCCCGGTGTTTGAAATTCATTCCCATTTCTTGCATGGGACCTAAGCATGCACCCAAGGACACATATTTGATTTTTCAACTAATTTATATGCACTGGAGCATGTGCATGTAGTTCAAATTTGAATTATGCATAGAAAATGCATTGAAAACTCTGTTAATGCATTAAAATTTCCAAACAAAGCCCGAAAAATCACAAAAATTCAGACAACACTCCAGTTGTTCTATGTTGACACAAGAAAAAAATATCAAAGCAGAAAGAGGCAATGGATATGGTTTCGCCACAAACGTGGGACGTTCCCTACCAAAAACCATCATGCTTGTTGTGAGAAGCTCCGGTTTGTGAGAAGCATATACCCAAACCTGCCCCAAATAGGACAAATTTGTACCATGTCATGTTGATGCCGCTCTATGATAACATGCCAAGTTTCATGAATTTCAGACGAGTTCTGGATTTACTAGAATTAAAAAACCATGCATCTCAATGTTTTGCCGGCAATCAACGGTTCCCCGGTGTTTGAAATCCATTCCCATTTCTTGCATGGGACCTCAGCATGCACCCAAGGACACATATTTGATTTTTCAACTAATTTATATGCACTGGAGCATGTGCATGTAGTTCAAATTTGAATTATGCACATAAAATGCATTAAAAACTCAGTTAATGCAAAAAAAAATGCAAACAAAGCCCGAAAAATCACAAAAATTCAGACAACACTCCAGTTGTTCTATGTTGACACAAGAAAAAAAATATGAAAGCAGAAAGAGGCAATGGATATGGTTTCGCCACAAACGTGGGACGTTCCCTACCAAAAACCATCATGCTTGTTGTGAGAAGCTCCGGTTTGTGAGAAGCATATACCCAAACCTGCCCCAAATAGGACAAAATTTGTACCATGTCATGTTGATGCCGCTCTATGATAACATGCCAAGTTTCATGAATTTCATACGAGTTTTGGATTTACTAGAATTTAAAAACCATGCATCTCAATGTTTTGCCGGCAATCAACGGTGCCCCGGTGTTTGAAATTCATTCGCATTTCTTCCATGGGACCTAAGCAAGCACCCAAGGACACCAATTTGGTTTTTCAACCAATTTATATGCACTGTAGCTTGTGCCTGTAGTTCACATTTGAATTATGCACATAAAATGCTTTGAAAACTCAGTTAATGCATAAAATTTTCCAAACAAACCCCGAAAAATCACAAAAATTCAGACAACACTCCAGTTGTTCTATGTTGACACAAGAAAAAAATATGAAAGCAAAAAGAGGCAATGGATATTGTTTCGCCACAAAGGTGGGACGTTCCCTACCAAAAACAATCATGCTTGTTGTGAGAAGCTCCGGTTTGTGAGAAGCATATACCCAAACCTGCCCCAAATAGGACAAAATTTGTACCATGTCATGTTGATGATGCTCCACGATAACATGCCAAGTTTCATGAATTTCAGACGAGTTCTGGATTTACTAGAATTTAAAAACCATGCATCTCAATGTTTTGCCGGCAATCAACGGTGCCCCGGTGTTTGAAATTCATTCCCATTTCTTGCATGGGACCTAAGCATGCACCCAATGACACATATTTGATTTTTCAACTAATTTATATGCACTGGAGGATGTGCATGTAGTTCAAATTTGAATTATGCACATAAAATGCATTGAAAACTCAGTTAATGCATAAAAATTTCCAAACAAACCCCGAAAAAATCACAAAAATTCAGACAACACTCCAGTTGTTCTATGTTGACAAAAGAAAAAATGTGAAAGCAGAAAGAGGCAATGGATATTGTTTCGCCACAAAGGTGGGACGTTCCCTACCAAAAACTATCATGCTTGTTGTGAGAAGCTCCGGTTTGTGAGAAGCATATACCCAAACCTGCCCCCAATTGGACAAAATTTGTACCATGTCATGTTGATGCCGCTTCATGATAACATGCCAAGTTTCATGAATTTCAGGCGAGTTCTGGATTTACTAGAGTTTAAAAACCATGCATCTCAATGTTTTGCCGGCAATCAACGGTGCCCCAGTGTTTGAAATTCATTCCCATTTCTTGCATGGGACCTAAGCATGCACCCAAGGACACAGATTTGATATTTCAACTAATTTATATGCACAGGACATGTGCATGTAATTTAAATTTGAATTATGCACATAAAATGCATTGAAAACTCAGTTAATGCATAAAAATTTCCAAACAAACCCTGAAAAATCACAAAAAATAACACAACACTCCAGTTGTTCTATGTTGACACAAGAAAAAAATATGAAAGCTGAAAGAGGCAATGGATATCGTTTCGCCACAAAGGTGGGACGTTCCCTAAAAAAACCATCATGCTTGTTGTGAGAAGCTCCGGTTTGTGAGAAGCATTTATTCAAACCAGCCCCAAATAGGACAAAATTTGTACCATGTCATGTTGATGCCGCTCCACGATAACATGCCAACTTTCATGAATTTCAGACGAGTTCTGGATTTACTAGAATTTAAAAACCATGCATCTCAATGTTTTGCCGGCAATCAATGGTTCCCCGGTGTTTGAAATCCATTCCCATTTCTTGCATGGGACCTAAGCATGCACCCAAGGACACATATTTGATTTTTCAACTAATTTATATGCACTGGAGCATGTGCATGTAGTTCAAATTTTAATTATGCACATAAAATGCATTGAAAACTTAGTCAATGCATAAAAATTTCCAAACAAACCCCGAAAATCACAAAAAATCACACAACACTCCAGTTGTTCTATGTTGACACAGGAAAAAATATGAAAGCAGAAAGAGGCAATGGATATCGTTTCGCCACAAAGGTGGGACGTTCTCTACCAAAAACCATCATGCTTGTTGTGAGAAGCTCCGGTTTGTGAGAAGCATATACCCAAACCTGCCCCAAATAGGACAAAATTCCTACCATGTCATGTTGATGCCGCTCCATGATAACATGCCAAGTTTCATGAATTTCAGGTGAGTTCTGGATTTACTAGAATTTAAAAACCATGCATCTCAATGTTTTGCCGGCAATCAACGGTGCCCCGGTGTTTGAAATTCATTCCCGTTTCTTGCATGGGACCTAAGCATGCACCCAAGGACACATATTTGATTTTTCAACTAATTTATATGCACTGGAGCATGTGCATGTAGCTCAAATTTGAATTATGCACAGAAAATGCATTGAAAACTCTGTTAATGCATAAAAATTTCCACACAAAGCCCGAAAAATCACAAAAACTTAGACAACACTCCAGTTGTTCTATGTTGACACAAGAAAAAAATATGAAAGCAGAAAGAGGCAATGGATATGGTTTCGCCACAAACGTGGGACGTTCCCAACCAAAAACCATCATGCTTGTTGTGAGAAGCTCCGGTTTGTGAGAAGCATATACCCAAACCTGCCCCAAATAGGACAAAATTTGTACCATGTCATGTTGATGCCGCTCTATGATAACATGCCAAGTTTCATGAATTTGAGACGAGTTCTGGATTTACTAGAATTTAAAAACCATGCATCTCAATGTTTTGCCGGCAATCAACGGTTCCCCGGTGTTTGAAATCCATTCCCATTTCTTGCATGGGACCTCAGCATGCACCCAAGGACACAGATTTGATTTTTCAACTAATTTATATGCACTGGAGCATGTGCATGTAATTTAAATTTGAATTATGCACATAAAATGCATTGAAAACTCAGTTAATGCATAAAAATTTCCAAACAAACCCTGAAAAATCACAAAAAATCACACAACACTCCAATTGTTCTATGTTGACACAAGAAAAAAATATGAAAGCTGAAAGAGGCAATGGATATCGTTTCGCCACAAAGGTGGGACGTTCCCTAACAAAAACCATCATGCTTGTTGTGAGAAGCTCCGGTTTGTGAGAAGCATATACTCAAACCAGCCCCAAATAGGAAAAATTTGTACCATGTCATGTTGATGCCGCTCCACGATAACATGCCAACTTTCATGAATTTCAGACGAGTTCTGGATTTACTAGAATTTAAAAACCATGCATCTCAATGTTTTGCCGGCAATCAATGGTTCCCCGGTGTTTGAAATCCATTCCCATTTCTTGCATGGGACCTAAGCATGCACCCAAGGACACATATTTGATTTTTCAACTAATTTATATGCACTAGAGGATGTGCATGTAGTTCAAATTTGAATTATGCACATAAAATGCATTGAAAACTCAGTTAATGCATAAAAATTTCCAAACAAACCCCGAAAATCACAAAAAATCACACAACACTCCAGTTGTTCTATGTTGACACAAGAAAAAATATGAAAGCAGAAAGAGGCAATGGATATCGTTTCGCCACAAAGGTGGGACGTTCTCTACCAAAAACCATCATGCTTGTTGTGAGAAGCTCCGGTTTGTGAGAAGCATATACCCAAACCTGCCCCAAATAGGACAAAATTTGTACCATGTCATGTTGATGCCGCTCCATGATAACATGCCAAGTTTCATGAATTTCAGGTGAGTTCTGGATTTACTAGAATTTAAAAACCATGCATCTCAATGTTTTGCTGGCAATCAACGGTGCCCCAGTGTTTGAAATTCATTCCCGTTTCTTGCATGGGACCTAAGCATGCACCCAAGGACACATATTTGATTTTTCAACTAATTTATATGCACTGGAGCATGTGCATGTAGTTCAAATTTGAATTATGCACAGAAAATGCATTGAAAACTCTGTTAATGCATAAAAATTTCCACACAAACCCCGAAAAATCACAAAAATTTAGACAACGCTCCAGTTGTTCTATGTTGACACAAGAAAAAATATGAAAGCAGAAAGAGGCAATGGATATGGTTTCGCCACAAACGTGGGACGTTCCCAACCAAAAACCATCATGCTTGTTGTGAGAAGCTCCGGTTTGTGAGAAGCATATACCCAAACCTGCCCCAAATAGGACAAAATTTGTACCATGTCATGTTGATGCCGCTCTATGATAACATGCCAAGTTTCATGAATTTGAGACGAGTTCTGGATTTACTAGAATTTAAAAACCATGCATCTCAATGTTTTGCCGGCAATCAACGGCTCCCCGGTGTTTGAAATCCATTCCCATTTCTTGCATGGGACCTCAGCATGCACCCGAGGACACATATTTGATTTTTCAACTAATTTATATGCACTGGAGCATGTGCATGTAGTTCAAATTTGAATTATGCATATAAAATGCATTAAAAACTCAGTTAATGCATAAAAATTTGCAAACAAACCCCGAAAAATCACAAAAAATCACACAACACTCCATTTGTTCTATGTTGACACAAGAAAAAAATATGAAAGCAGAAAGAGGCAATGGATATCGTTTCGCCACAAAGGTGGGACGTTCCCTACCAAAAATCATCATGCTTGTTGTGAGAAGCTCCGGTTTGTGAGAAGCATATACCCAAACCTGCCCCAAATAGGACAAAATTTGTACCATGTCATGTTGATGATGCTCCATGATAACATGCCAAGTTTCATGAATTTCAGACGAGTTCTGGATTTACTAGAATTTAAAAACCATGCATCTCAATGTTTTGCTGGCAATCAACGGTGCCCCGGTGTTTGAAATTCATTCCCATTTCTTGCATGGGACCTAAGCTTGCACCGAAGGACACATATTTGATTTTTCAACAAATTTATATGCACTGGAGGATGTGCATGTAGTTCAAATTTGAATTATGCACATAAAATGCATTGAAAACTCAGTTAATGCATAAAAATTTCCAAACAAACCACGAAAAAATCACAAAAATTCAGACAACACTCCAGTTGTTCTATGTTGACAAGAGAAAAGATATGAAAGCAGAAAGAGGCAATGGATATTGTTTCGCCACAAAGGTGGGACGTTCCCTACCAAAAACCATCATGCTTGTTGTGAGAAGCTCCGGTTTGTGAGAAGCTCCGGTTTGTGAGAAGCATATACCCAAACCTGCCCCAAATTGGACAAAAATTGTACCATGTCATGTTGATGCCGCTCCATGATAACATGCCAAGTTTCATGAATTTCAGGCGAGTTCTGGATTTACTAGAGTTTAAAAACCATGCATCTCAATGTTTTGCCAGCAATCTACGGTGCCCTAGTGTTTGAAATTCATTCCCATTTCTTGCATGGGACCTAAGCATGCACCCAAGGACACAGATTTGATTTTTCAACTAATTTATATGCACTGGAGCATGTGCATGTAATTTAAATTTGAATTATGCACATAAAATGCATTGAAAACTCAGTTAATGCATAAAAATTTCCAAACAAACCCTGAAAAATCACAAAAAATAACACAACACTCCAGTTGTTCTATGTTGACACAAGAAAAAAATATGAAAGCTGAAAGAGGCAATGGATATCGTTTCGCCACAAAGGTGGGACGTTCCCTAACAAAAACCATCATGCTTGTTGTGAGAAGCTCCAGTTTGTGAGAAGCATATACTCAAACCAGCCCCAAATAGGACAAAATTTGTACCATGTCATGTTGATGCCGCTCCACGATAACATGCCAAGTTTCATGAATTTCAGACGAGTTCTGGATTTACTAGAATTTAAAAACCATGCATCTCAATGTTTTGCCGGCAATCAACGGTTCCCCGGTGTTTGAAATCCATTCCCATTTCTTGCATGGGACCTAAGCATGCACCCAAGGACACATATTTGATTTTTCAACTAATTTATATGCACTGGAGCATGTGCATGTAGTTCAAATTTTAATTATGCACATAAAATGCATTGAAAACTTAGTCAATGCATAAAAATTTCCAAACAAACCCCGAAAATCACAAAAAATCACACAACACTCCAGTTGTTCTATGTTGACACAAGAAAAAATATGAAAGCAGAAAGAGGCAATGGATGTCGTTTCGCCACAAAGGTGGGACGTTCCCTACCAAAAACCATCATGCTTGTTGTGAGAAGCTCCGGTTTGTGAGAAGCATATACCCAAACCTGCCCCAAATTGGACAAAATTTGTACCATGTCATGTTGATGCCGCTCCATGATAACATGCCAAGTTTCATGAATTTCAGGTGAGTTCTGGATTTACTAGAATTTAAAAACCATGCATCTCAATGTTTTGCCGGCAATCAACGGTGCCCCGGTGTTTGAAATTCATTCCCGTTTCTTGCATGGGACCTAAGCATGCACCCAAGGACACATATTTGATTTTTCAACTAATTTATATGCACTTGAGCATGTGCATGTAGTTCAAATTTGAATTATGCACAGAAAATGCATTGAAAACACTGTTAATGCATAATAATTTCCACACAAAGCCCGAAAAATCACAAAAATTCAGACAACACTCCAGTTGTTCTATGTTGACACAAGAAAAAAATATGAAAGCAGAAAGAGGCAATGGATATGGTTTCGCCACAAACGTGGGACGTTCCCAACCAAAAACCATCATGCTTGTTGTGAGAAGCTCCGGTTTGTGAGAAGCATATACCCAAACCTGCCCCAAATAGGACAAAATTTGTACCATGTCATGTTGATGCCGCTCTATGATAACATGCCAAGTTTCATGAATTTGAGACGAGTTCTGGATTTACTAGAATTTAAAAACCATGCATCTCAATGTTTTGCCGGCAATCAACGGTTCCCCGGTGTTTGAAATCCATTCCCATTTCTTGCATGGGACCTCAGCATGCACCCAAGGACACATATTTGATTTTTCAACTAATTTATATGCACTGGAGCATGTGCATGTAGTTCAAATTTGAATTATGCACATAAAATGCATTAAAAACTCAGTTAATGCATAAAAATTTGCAAACAAACCCCGAAAAATCACAAAAAATCACACAACGTTCCAGTTGTTCTATGTTGACACAAGAAAAAAATATGAAAGTAGAAAGAGGCAATGGATATCGTTTCGCCACAAAGGTGGGACGTTCCCTACCAAAAACCATCATGCTTGTTGTGAGAAGCTCCGGTTTGTGAGAAGCATATACCCAAACCTGCCCAAATAGGACAAAATTTGTACCATGTCATGTTGATGATGCTCCATGATAACATGCCAAGTTTCATGAATTTCAGATGAGTTCTGGATTTACTAGAATTTAAAAACCATGCATCTCAATGTTTTGCCGGCAATTAACGGTGCCCCGGTGTTTGAAATTCATTCCCATTTCTTGCATGGGACCTAAGCATGCACCCAAGGACACATATTTGATTTATCAACTAATTTATATGCACTGGAGGATGTGCATGTAGTTCAAATTTGAATTATGCACATAAAATGCATTGAAAACTCAGTTAATGCATAAAAATTTCCAAACAAACCCCGAAAAATCACAAAAAATCACACAACGCTCCAGTTGTTCTATGTTGACACAAGAAAAAAATATGAAAGCAGAAAGAGGCAATGGATATTGTTTTGCCACAAAGGTGGGACGTTCCCTACCAAAAACCATCATGCTTGTTGTGAGAAGCTCCGGTTTGTGAGAAGCATATACCCAAACCTGCCCCAAATAGGACAAAATTTGTACCATGTCATGTTGATGATGCTCCATGATAACATGCCAAGTTTCATGAATTTCAGACGAGTTCTGGATTTACTAGAATTTAAAAACCATGCATCTCAATGTTTTGCCGGCAATCAAGGGTGCCCCGGTGTTTGAAATTCATTCCCGTTTCTTGCATGGGACCTAAGCATGCACCCAAGGACACATATTTGATTTTTCAACTAATTTATATGCACTGGAGCATGTGCATGTAGTTCAAATTTGAATTATGCACAGAAAATGCATTGAAAACACTGTTATTGCATAATAATTTCCACACAAAGCCCGAAAAATCACAAAAATTCAGACAACACTCCAGTTGTTCTATGTTGACACAAGAAAAAAATATGAAAGCAGAAAGAGGCAATGGATATGGTTTCGCCACAAACGTGGGACGTTCCCAACCAAAAACCATCATGCTTGTTGTGAGAAGCTCCGGTTTGTGAGAAGCATATACCCAAACCTGCCCCAAATAGGACAAAATTTGTACCATGTCATGTTGATGCCGCTCTATGATAACATGCCAAGTTTCATGAATTTGAGACGAGTTCTGGATTTACTAGAATTTAAAAACCATGCATCTCAATGTTTTGCCGGCAATCAACGGTTCCCCGGTGTTTGAAATCCATTCCCATTTCTTGCATGGGACCTCAGCATGCACCCAAGGACACATATTTGATTTTTCAACTAATTTATATGCACTGGAGCATGTGCATGTAGTTCAAATTTGAATTATGCACATAAAATGCATTAAAAACTCAGTTAATGCATAAAAATTTGCAAACAAACCCCGAAAAATCACAAAAAACCACACAATGCTCCAGTTGTTCTATTTTGACACAAGAAAAAAAATATGAAAGCAGAAAGAGGCAATGGATATCGTTTCACCACAAAGGTGGGACGTTCCCTACCAAAAACCATCATGCTTGTTGTGACAAGCTCCGGTTTGTGAGAAGCATATACCCAAACCTGCCCCAAATAGGACAAAATTTGTACCATGTCATGTTGATGATGCTCCATGATAACATGCCAAGTTTCATGAATTTCAGACGAGTTCTGGATTTACTAGAATTTAAAAACCATGCATCTCAATGTTTTGCCGGCAATTAACGGTGCCCCGGTGTTTGAAATTCATTCCCATTTCTTGCATGGGACCTAAGCATGCACCCAAGGACACATATTTGATTTATCAACTAATTTATATGCACTGGAGGATGTGCATGTAGTTCAAATTTGAATTATGCACATAAAATGCATTGAAAACTCAGTTAATGCATAAAAATTTCCAGACAAACCCCGAAAAATCACAAAAATTCAGACAACACTCCTGTTGTTCTATGTTGACAAAAGAAAAGATATGAAAGCAGAAAGAGGCAATGGATATTGTTTCGCCACAAAGGTGGGACGTTCCCTACCAAAAACCATCATGCTTGTTGTGAGAAGCTCCGGTTTGTGAGAAGCATATACCCAAACCTGCCCCAAATTGGAAAAAATTTGTACCATGTCATGTTGATGCGCTCCATGATAACATGCCAAGTTTCATGAATTTCAGGCGAGTTCTGGATTTACTAGAGTTTAAAAACCATGCATCTCAATGTTTTGCCGGCAATCTACGGTGCCCCAGTGTTTGAAATTCATTCCCATTTCTTGCATGGGACCTAAGCATGCACCCAAGGACACATATTTGATTTTTCAACTAATTTATATGCACTGGAGCATGTGCATGTAATTTAAATTTGAATTAGGCACATAAAATGCATTGAAAACTCAGTTAATGCATAAAAATTTCCAAACAAACCCTGAAAAATCACAAAAAATAACACAACACTCCAGTTGTTCTATGTTGACACAAGAAAAAAATATGAAAGCAGAAAGAGGCAATGGATATCGTTTTGCCACAAAGGTGGGACGTTCCCTAACAAAAACCATCATGCTTGTTGTGAGAAGCTCCGGTTTGTGAGAAGCATATACTCAAACCAGCCCCAAATAGGACAAAATTTGTACCATGTCATGTTGATGCCGCTCCACGATAACATGCCAAGTTTCATGAATTTCAGAGGAGTTCTGGATTTACTAGAATTTAAAAACCATGCATCTCAATGTTTTGCCGGCAATTAACGGTGCCCCGGTGTTTGAAATTCATTCCCATTTCTTGCATGGGACCTAAGCATGCACCCAAGGACACATATTTGATTTATCAACTAATTTATATGCACTGGAGGATGTGCATGTAGTTCAAATTTGAATTATGCACATAAAATGCATTGAAAACTCAGTTAATGCATAAAAATTTCCAGACAAACCCCGAAAAATCACAAAAATTCAGACAACACTCCAGTTGTTCTATGTTGACAAAAGAAAAGATATGAAAGCAGAAAGAGGCAATGGATATCGTTTCGCCACAAAGGTGGGACGTTCCCTACCAAAAACCATCATGCTTGTTGTGAGAAGCTCCGGTTTGTGAGAAGCATATACCCAAACCTGCCCCAAATAGGACAAAATTTGTACCATGTCATGTTGATGCCGCTCCATGATAACATGCCAAGTTTCATGAATTTCAGGCGAGTTCTGGATTTACTAGAGTTTAAAAACCATGCATCTCAATGTTTTGCCGGCAATCAACGGTGCCCCGGTGTTTGAAATTCATTCCCATTACTTGCATGGGACCTAAGCATGCACCCAAGGACACATATTTGATTTTTCAACTAATTTATATGCACTTGAGCATGTGCATGTAGTTCAAATTTGAATTATGCACATAAAATGCATTGAAAACTCTGTTAATGCATAAAAATTTCCAAACAAACCCTGAAAAATCACAAAAAATAACACAACACTCCAGTTGTTCTATGTTGACACAAGAAAAAAATATGAAAGCAGAAAGAGGCAATGGATATCGTTTTGCCACAAAGGTGGGACGTTCCCTAACAAAAACCATCATGCTTGTTGTGAGAAGCTCCGGTTTGTGAGAAGCATATACTCAAACCAGCCCCAAATAGGACAAAATTTGTACCATGTCATGTTGATGCCGCTCCACGATAACATGCCAAGTTTCATGAATTTCAGAGGAGTTCTGGATTTACTAGAATTTAAAAACCATGCATCTCAATGTTTTGCCGGCAATCAATGGTTCCCCGGTGTTTGAAATCCATTCCCATTTCTTGCATGGGACCTAAGCATGCACCCAAGGACACATATTTGATTTTTCAACTAATTTATATGCACTGGAGCATGTGCATGTAGTTCAAATTTTAATTATGCACATAAAATGCATTGAAAACTTAGTCAATGCATAAAAATTTCCAAACAAACCTCGAAAATCACAAAAAATCACACAACACTCCAGTTGTTCTATGTTGACACAAGAAAAAATATGAAAGCAGAAAGAGGCAATGGATATCGTTTCGCCACAAAGGTGGGACGTTCTCTACCAAAAACCATCATGCTTGTTGTGAGAAGCTCCGGTTTGTGAGAAGCATATACCCAAACCTGCCCCAAATAGGACAAAATTTGTACCATGTCATGTTGATGCCGCTCCATGATAACATGCCAAGTTTCAGGAATTTCAGGTGAGTTCTGGATTTACTAGAATTTAAAAACCATGCATCTCAATGTTTTGCCGGCAATCAACGGTGCCCCGGTGTTTGAAATTCATTCCCGTTTCTTGCATGGGACCTAAGCATGCACCCAAGGACACATATTTGATTTTTCAACTAATTTATATGCACTGGAGCATGTGCATTTAGTTCAAATTTGAATTATGCACAGAAAATGCATTGAAAACTCTGTTAATGCATAAAAATTTCCAAACAAAGCCCGAAAAATCACGAAAATTCAGACAACACTCCAGTTGTTCTATGTTGACACAAGAAAAAAATATGAAAGCAGAAAGAGGCAATGGATATGGTTTCGCCACAAACGTGGGACGTTCCCAACCAAAAACCATCATGCTTGTTGTGAGAAGCTCCGGTTTGTGAGAAGCATATACCCAAACCTGCCCCAAATAGGACAAAATTTCTACCATGTCATGTTGATGCCGCTCTGTGATAACATGCCAAGTTTCATGAATTTCAGACGAGTTCTGGATTTACTAGAATTTTAAAACCATGCATCCCAATGTTTTGCCGGCAATCAACGGTTCCCCGGTGTTTGAAATCCATTCCCATTTCTTGCATGGGACCTCAGCATGCACCCAAGGACACATATTTGATTTTTCAACTAATTTATATGCACTGGAGCATGTGCATGTAGTTCAAATTTGAATTATGCACATAAAATGTATTAAAAACTCAGTTAATATATAAAAATTTGCAAACAAACCCTGAAAAATCACAAAAAATCACACAACACTCCAGTTGTTCTATGTTGACACAAGAAAAAAAATATGAAAGCAGAAAGAGGCAATGGATATCGTTTCGCCACAAAGGTGGGACATTCCCTACCAAAAACCATCATGCTTGTTGTGAGAAGCTCCGGTTTGCGAGAAGCATATACCCAAACCTGCCCCAAATAGGACAAAATTTGTACCATGTCATGTTGATGATGCTCCATGATAACATGCCAAGTTTCATGAATTTCAGACGAGTTCTGGATTTACTAGAATTTAAAAACCATGCATCTCAATGTTTTGCCGGCAATCAACGGTGCCCCGGTGTTTGAAATTCATTCCCATTTCTTGCATGGGACCTAAGCATGCACCCAAGGACACATATTTTATTTTTCAACTAATTTATATGCACTGGAGGATGTGCATGTAGTTCAAATTTGAATTATGCACATAAAATGCATTGAAAACTCAGTTAATGCATAAAAATTTCCAAACAAACCCCGAAAAAATCACAAAAATTCAGACAACACTCCAGTTGTTCTATGTTGACAAAAGAAAAGATATGAAAGCAGAAAGAGGCAATGGATATTGTTTCGCCACAAAGGTGGGACGTTTCCTACCAAAAACCATCATGCTTGTTTTGAGAAGCTCCGGTTTGTGAGAAGCATATACCCAAACCTGCCCCAAATTGCACAAAATTTGTACCATGTCATGTTGATGCCGCTCCATGATAACATGCCAAGTTTCATGAATTTTAGGCGAGTTCTGGATTTACTAGAGTTTAAAAACCATGCATCTCAATGTTTTGCCGGCAATCAACGGTGCCCCAGTGTTTGAAATTCATTCCCATTTCTTGCATGGGACCTAAGCATGCACCCAAGGACACATATTTGATTTTTCAACTAATTTATATGCACTGGAGCATGTGCATGTAATTTAAATTTGAATTATGCACATAAAATGCATTGAAAACTCAGTTAATGCATAAAAATTTCCAAACAAACCCTGAAAACTCACAAAAAATAACACAACACTCCAGTTGTTCTATGTTGACACAAGAAAAAAATGTGAAAACTGAAAGAGGCAATGGATATCGTTTCGCCACAAAGGTGGGACGTTCCCTACCAAAAACCATCATGCTTGTTGTGAGAAGCTCCGGTTTGTGAGAAGCATATACCCAAACCTGCCCCAAATAGGACAAAATTTGTACCATATCATGTTGATGCCACTCCATGATAACATGCCAAGTTTCATGAATTTCACACGAGTTCTGGATTTACTAGAATTTAAAAACCATGCATCTCAATATTTTGTCGGCAATCAACGGAGCCCTGGTGTTTGAAATTCATTCCCATTTCTTGCATGGGACCTAAGCATGCGCCCAAGGGCACAGATTTGATTTTTCAACTAATTTATATGCACTGGAGCATGTGCATGTAGTTCAAATTTGAATTATGCACATAAAATGCATTGAAAACTCAGTTAATGCATAAAATTTTCCAAACAAACCCCGAAAAAATCACAAAAATTCAGACAACACTCCAGTTGTTCTATGTTGACAAAAGAAAAGATATGAAAGCAGAAAGAGGCAATGGATATCGTTTCGCCACAAAGGTGGGACGTTTCCTACCAAAAACCATCATGCTTGTTGTGAGAAGCTCCGGTTTGTGAGAAGCATATACCCAAACCTGCCCAAATAGGACAAAATTTGTACCATGTCATGTTGATGATGCTCCATGATAACATGCCAAGTTTCATGAATTTCAGATGAGTTCTGGATTTACTAGAATTTAAAAACCATGCATCTCAATGTTTTGCCGGCAATTAACGGTGCCCCGGTGTTTGAAATTCATTCCCACTTCTTGCATGGGACCTAAGCATGCACCCAAGGACACAGATTTGATTTTTCAACTAATTTATATGCACTGGAGCATGTGCATGTAGTTCAAATTTGAACTATGCACATAAAATGCATTGAAAACTTAGTCAATGCATAAAAATTTCCAAACAAACCCCGAAAATCACAAAAAATCACACAACACTCCAGTTGTTCTATGTTGACACAAGAAAAAATATGAAAGTAGAAAGAGGCAATGGATATCGTTTCGCCACAAAGGTGGAACGTTCTCTACCAAAAACCATCATGCTTGTTGTGAGAAGCTCCGGTTTGTGAGAAGCATATACCCAAACCTGCCCCAAATAGGACAAAATTTGTACCATGTCATGTTGATGCCGCTCCATGATAACATGCCAAGTTTCATGAATTTCAGGTGAGTTCTGGATTTAATAGAATTTAAAAACCATGCATCTCAGTGTTTTGCCGGCAATCAACGGTGCCCCGGTGTTTGAAATTCATTCCCATTTCTTGCATGGGACCTAAGCATGCACCCAAGGACACATATTTGATTTTTCAACTAATTTATATGCACTGGAGCATGTGCATGTAGTTCAAATTTGAATTATGCACAGAAAATGCATTGAAAACTCTGTTAATGCATAAAAATTTCCAAACAAAGCCCGAAAAATCACAAAAATTCAGACAACACTCCAGTTGTTCTATGTTGACACAAGAAAAAAATATGAAAGCAGAAAGAGGCAATGGATATGGTTTCGCCACAAACGTGGGACGTTCCCTACCAAAAACCATCATGCTTGTTGTGAGAAGCTCCGGTTTGTGATAAGCAAATACCCAAACCTGCCCCAAATAGGACAAAATTTGTACCATGTCATGTTGATGCCACTCCATGATAACATGCCAAGTTTCATGAATTTCGGAAGAGTTTTGGATTTACTAGAATTTAAAAACCATGCATCTCAATGTTTTGCCGGCAATCAACGGTTCCCCGGTGTTTGAAATCCATTCCCATTTCTTGCATGGGACCTCACCATGCAACCAAGGACACATCTTTGATTTTTCAACTAATTTATATGCACTGGAGCATGTGCATGTAGTTCAAATTTGAATTATGCACATAAAATGCATTGAAAACTCAGTTAATGCATAAAATTTTCCAAACAAACCCCGAAAAAATCACAAAAATTCAGACAACACTCCAGTTGTTCTATGTTGACAAAAGAAAAGATATGAAAGCAGAAAGAGGCAATGGATATTGTTTCGCCACAAAGGTGGGACGTTTCCTACCAAAAACCATCATGCTTGTTGTGAGAAGCTCCGGTTTGTGAGAAGCATATACCCAAACCTGCCCCAAATTCGACAAAATTTGTACCATGTCATGTTGATGTCGCTCCATGATAACATGCCAAGTTTCATGAATTTCAGGCGAGTTCTGGATTTACTAGAGTTTAAAAACCATGCATCTCAATGTTTTGCAGGCAATCTACGGTGCCCCAGTGTTTGCAATTCATTCCCATTTCTTGCATGGGACCTAAGCATGCACCCAAGGACACAGATTTGATTTTTCAACTAATTTATATGCACTGGAGCATGTGCATGTAATTTAAATTTGAATTATGCACATAAAATGCATTGAAAACTCAGTTAATGCATAAAAATTTCCAAACAAACCCTGAAAAATCACAAAAAATAACACAACACTCCAGTTGTTCTATGTTGACACAAGAAAAAAATATGAAAGCTGAAAGAGGCAATGGATATCGTTTCGCCACAAAGGTGGGACGTTCCCTAACAAAAACCATCATGCTTGTTGTGAGAAGCTCCGGTTTGTGAGAAGCATATACTCAAACCAGCCCCAAATAGGACAAAATTTGTACCATGTCATGTTGATGCCGCTCCACGATAACATGCCAAGTTTCATGAATTTCAGACGAGTTCTGGATTTACTAGAATTTAAAAACCATGCATCTCAATGTTTTGCCGGCAATCAACAGTTCCCCGGTGTTTGAAATCCATTCCCATTTCTTGCATGGGACCTAAGCATGCACCCAAGGACACATATTTGATTTTTCAACTAATTTATATGCACTGGAGCATGTGCATGTAGTTCAAATTTTAATTATGCACATAAAATGCATTGAAAACTTAGTCAATGCATAAAAATTTCCAAACAAACCCCGAAAATCACAAAAAATCACACAACACTCCAGTTGTTCTATGTTGACACAAGAAAAAATATGAAAGCAGAAAGAGGCAATGGATATCGTTTCGCCACAAAGGTGGGACGTTCTCTACCTAAAACCATCATGCTTGTTGTGAGAAGCTCCGGTTTGTGAGAAGCATATACCCAAACCTGCCCCAAATAGGACAAAATTTGTACCATGTCATGTTGATGCCGCTCCATGATAACATGCCAAGTTTCATGAATTTCAGGTGAGTTCTGGATTTACTAGAATTTAAAAACCATGCATCTCAATGTTTTGCCGGCAATCAACGGTGCCCCGGTGTTTGAAATTCATTCCCGTTTCTTGCATGGGACCTAAGCATGCACCCAAGGACACATATTTGATTTTTCAACTAATTTATATGCACTGGAGCATGTGCATGTAGTTCAAATTTGAATTATGCACAGAAAATGCATTGAAAACTCTGTTAATGCATAAAAATTTCCAAACAAAGCCCGAAAAATCACAAAAATTCAGAAAACACTCCAGTTGTTCTATGTTGACACAAGAAAAATATATGAAAGCAGAAAGAGGCAATGGATATGGTTTCGCCACAAACGTGGGACGTTCCCAACCAAAAACCATCATGCTTGTTGTGAGAAGCTCCGGTTTGTGAGAAGCATATACCCAAACCTGCCCCAAATAGGACAAAATTTGTACCATGTCATGTTGATGCCGCTCTATGATAACATGCCAAGTTTCATGAATTTCAGACCAGTTCTGGATTTACTAGAATTTAAAAACCATGCATCTCAATGTTTTGCCGGCAATCAACGGTTCCCCGGTGTTTGAAATCCATTCCCATTTCTTGCATGGGACCTCAGCATGCACCCAAGGACACATATTTGATTTTTCAACTAATTTATATGCACTGGAGCATGTGCATGTAGTTCAAATTTGAATTATGCACATAAAATGCATTAAAAACTCAGTTAATGCATAAAAATTTGCAAACAAACCCCGAAAAATCACAAAAAATCACACAACACTCCAGTTGTTCTATGTTGACACAAGAAAAAAATATGAAAGCAGAAAGAGGCAATGGATATCGTATCGCCACAAAGGTGGGACGTTCCCTACCAAAAACCATCATGCTTGTTGTGAGAAGCTCCGGTTTGTGAGAAGCATATACCCAAACCTGCCCCAAATAGGACAAAATTTGTACCATGTCATGTTGATGATGCTCCATGATAACATGCCAAGTTTCATGAATTTCAGACGAGTTCTGGATTTACTAGAATTTAAAAACCATGCATCTCAATGTTTTGCCGGCAATCAACGGTGCCCCGGTGTTTGAAATTCATTCCCATTTCTTGCATGGGACCTAAGCATGCACCCAAGGACACATATTTGATTTTTCAACTAATTTATATGCACTGGAGGATGTGCATGTAGTTCAAATTTGAATTATGCACATAAAATGCATTGAAAACTCAGTTAATGCATAAAAATTTCCAAACAAACCCCGAAAAAATCACAAAAATTCAGACAACACTCCAGTTGTTCTGTGTTGACAAAAGAAAAGATATGAAAGCACAAAGAGGCAATGGATATTGTTTCGCCACAAAGGTGGGACGTTTCCTACCAAAAACCATCATGCTTGTTATGAGAAGCTCCGATTTGTGAGAAGCATATACCCAAACCTGCCCCAAATTGCACAAAATTTGTACCATGTCATGTTGATGCCGCTCCATGATAACATGCCAAGTTTCATGAATTTTAGGCGAGTTCTGGATTTACTAGAGTTTAAAAACCATGCATCTCAATGTTTTGCCGGCAATCAACGGTGCCCCAGTGTTTGAAATTCATTCCCATTTCTTGCATGGGACCTAAGCATGCACCCAAGGACACATATTTGATTTATCAACTAATTTATATGCACTGGAGCATGTGCATGTAATTTAAATTTGAATTATGCACATAAAATGCATTGAAAACTCAGTTAATGCATAAAAATTTCCAAACAAACCCTGAAAAATCACAAAAAATAACACAACACTCCAGTTGTTCTATGTTGACACAAGAAAAAAATATGAAAGCTGAAAGAGGCAATGGATATCGTTTCGCCACAAAGGTCGGACGTTCCCTACCAAAAACCATCATGCTTGTTGTGAGAAGCTCCGGTTTGTGAGAAGCATATACCCAAACCTGCCCCAAATAGGACAAAATTTGTACCATATCATGTTGATGCCACTCCATGATAACATGCCACGTTTCATGAATTTCAGACGAGTTCTGGATTTACTAGAATTTAAAAACCATGCATCTCAATATTTTGTCGGCAATCAACGGTGCCCTGGTGTTTGAAATTCATTCCCATTTCTTGCATGGGACCTAAGCATGCACCCAAGGACACAAATTTGATTTTTCAACTAATTTATATGCACTGGAGCATGTGCATGTAGTTCAAATTTGAATTATGCACATAAAATGCATTGAAAACTTAGTCAATGCATAAAAATTTCCAAACAAACCCCGAAAATCACAAAAAATCACACAACACTCCAGTTGTTCTATGTTGACACAAGAAAAAATATGAAAGCAGAAAGAGGCAATGGATATCGTTTCGCCACAAAGGTGGGACGTTCTCTACCAAAAACCATCATGCTTGTTGTGAGAAGCTCTGGTTTGTGAGAAGCATATACCCAAACCTGCCCCAAATAGGACAAAATTTGTACCATGTCATGTTGATGCCGCTCCATGATAACATGCCAAGTTTCATGAATTTCAGGTGAGTTCTGGATTTACTAGAATTTAAAAACCATGCATCTCAGTGTTTTGCCGGCAATCAACGGTGCCCTGGTGTTTGAAATTCATTCCCATTTCTTGCATGGGACCTAAGCATGCACCCAAGGACACATATTTGATTTTTCAACTAATTTATATGCACTGGAGCATGTGCATGTAGTTCAAATTTGAATTATGCACAGAAAATGCATTGAAAACTCTGTCAATGCATAAAAATTTCCAAACAAAGCCCGAAAAATCACAAAAATTCAGACAACACTCCAGTTGTTCTATGTTGACACAAGAAAAAAAATATGAAAGCAGAAAGAGGCAATGGATATGGTTTCGCCACAAACGTGGGACGTTCCCTACCAAAAACCATCATGCTTGTTGTGAGAAGCTCCGGTTTGTGAGAAGCAAATACCCAAACCTGCCCCAAATAGGACAAAATTTGTACCATGTCATGTTGATGCCACTCCATGATAACATGCCAAGTTTCATGAATTTCGGAAGAGTTTTGGATTTACTAGAATTTAAAAACCATGCATCTCAATGTTTTGGCGGCAATCAACGGTTCCCCGGTGTTTGAAATCCATTCCCATTTCTTGCATGGGACCTCACCATGCAACCAAGGACACATATTTGATTTTTCAACTAATTTATATGCATTGGAGCATGTGCATGTAGTTCAAATTTGAATTATGCACATAAAATGCATTGAAAACTCAGTTAATGCATAAAAATTTCCAAACAAACCCCAAAAAATCACAAAATCACACAACACTCCAGTTGTTCTATGTTGACACAAGAAAAAAATATGAAAGCAGAAAGAGGCAATGGATATCGTTTCGCCACAAAGGAGGGACGTTCCCTACCAAAAACCATCATGCTTGTTGTGAGAAGCTCTGGTTTGTGAGAAGCATATACCCAAACCTGCCCCAAATAGGACAAAATTTGTACCATGTCATGTTGATGACGCTCCATGATAACATGCCAAGTTTCATGAATTTCAGACGAGTTCTGGATTTACTAGAATTTAAAAACCATGCATCTCAATGTTTTGCCGGCAATCAACGGTGCCCCGGAGTTTGAAATTCATTCCCATTTCTTGCATGGGACCTAAGCATGCACCCAAGGATACATATTTGATTTTTCAACTAATTTATATGCACTGGAGGATGTGCATGTAGTTCAAATTTGAATTATGCACATAAAATGCATTGAAAACTCAGTTAATGCATAAAAATTTCCAAACAAACCCCGAAAAAATCACAAAAATTCAGACAACACTCCAGTTGTTCTATGTTGACAAAAGAAAAAATATGAAAGCAGAAAGAGGCAATGGATATCGTTTCGCCACAAAGGTGGGACGTTCCCTACCAAAAACCATCATGCTTGTTGTGAGAAGCTCCGGTTTGTGAGAAGCATATACCCAAACCTGCCCAAATTGGACAAAATTTGTACCATGTCATGTTGATGCCGCTCCATGATAACATGCCAAGTTTCATGAATTTCAGGCGAGTTCTGGATTTACTAGAATTTAAAAACCATGCATCTCAATGTTTTGCCGGCAATCAACGGTGCCCCATCGTTTGAAATTCATTCCCATTTCTTGCATGGGACCTAAGCATGCACACAAGGACACAGATTTGATTTTTCAACTAATTTATATGCACTGGAGCATGTGCATGTAATTCAAATTTGAATTATGCACATAAAATGCATTGAAAACTCAGTTAATGCATAAAAATTTCCAAACAAACCCTGAAACATCACAAAAAATAACACAACACTCCAGTTGTTCTATGTTGACACAATAAAAAAAAATGAAAGCAGAAAGAGGCAATGGATATCGTTTCGCCACAAAGGTGGGACGTTCCCTACCAAAAACCATCATGCTTGTTGTGAGAAGCTCCGGTTTGTGAGAAGCATATACTCAAACCAGCCCCAAATAGGACAAAATTTGTACCATGTCATGTTGATGCCGCTCCACGATAACATGCCAAGTTTCATGAATTTCAGACGAGTTCTGGATTTACTAGAATTTAAAAACCATGCATCTCAATATTTTGTCGGCAATCTACGGTGCCCTGGTGTTTGAAATTCATTCCCATTTCTTGCATGGGACCTAAGCATGCACCCAAGGACACAGATTTGATTTTTCAACTAATTTATATGCACTTGAGCATGTGCATGTAGTTCAAATTTGAATTATGCACAGAAAATGCATTAAAAACTTAGTCAATGCATAAAAATTTCCAAACAAACCCTGAAAATCACAAAAAATCACACAACACTCCAGTTGTTCTATGTTGACACAAGAAAAAATATGAAAGCAGAAAGAGGCAATGGATATCGTTTCGCCACAAAGGTGGGACGTTCTCTACCAAAAACCATCATGCTTGTTGTGAGAAGCTCCGGTTTGTGAGAAGCATATACCCAAACCTGCCCCAAATAGGACAAAATTTGTACCATGTCATGTTGATGCCGCTCCATGATAACATGCCAAGTTTCATGAATTTCAGGTGAGTTCTGGATTTACTAGAATTTAAAAACCATGCATCTCAATGTATTGCCGGCAATCAACAGTGCCCCGGTGCTTGAAATTCATTCCCATTTCTTGCATGGGACCTAAGCATGCACCCAAGGACACATATTTGATTTTTCAACTAATTTAAATGCATTGGAGCATGTGCATGTAGTTCAAATTTGAATTATGCACAGAAAATGCATTGAAAACTCTGTTAATGCATAAAAATTTCCAAACAAAGCCCGAAAAATCACAAAAATTCAGACAACACTCCAGTTGTTCTATGTTGACACAAGAAAAAA
This sequence comes from Triticum aestivum, assembly GCF_018294505.1. Taxonomy (NCBI): domain Eukaryota; kingdom Viridiplantae; phylum Streptophyta; class Magnoliopsida; order Poales; family Poaceae; genus Triticum; species Triticum aestivum. The sequence continues at coordinate 334,419,334 of NC_057809.1, forward strand.
ATATGAAAGCAGAAACAGGCAATGGATATGGTTTCTCCAAAAATGTGGGACGTTCCCTACCAAAAACCATCATGCTTGTTGTGAGAAGCTCCGGTTTGTGAGAAGCAAATACCCAACCCTGCCCCAAATAGGACAAAATTTGTACCATGTCATGTTGATGCCACTCCATGATAACATGCCAAGTTTCATGAATTTCGGACGAGTTTTGGATTTACTAGAATTTAACAACCATGCATCTCAATGTTTTGCCGGCAATCAACGGTTCCCCGGTGTTTGAAATCCATTCCTATTTCTTGCATGGGACCTCAGCATGCTACCAAGGACACATATTTGATTTTTCAACTAATTTATATGCACTGGAGCATGTGCATGTAGTTCAAATTTGAATTATGCACATAAAATGCATTGAAAACTCAGTTAATGCATAAAAATTTCCAAACAAACCCCGAAAAATCACAAAAATTCAAACAACACTTCACTTGTTCTATGTTGACACAAGAAAAAAATATTAAAGCAGTAAGAGGCAATGTATATCGTTTCGCCACAAAGGTGGAATGTTCCCTACCAAAAACCATCATGCTTGTTGTGAGAAGCTCCGGTTTGTGAGAAGCATATACCCAAACCTACCCCAAATAGGACAAAATTTGTACCATGTCATGTTGATGCCACTCCATGATAACATGCCAAGTTTCCTGAGTTTCAGACAAGTTCTAGATTAACTAGAATTTAAAAACCATGCATCTCAATGTTTTGCCGGCAATCAACAGTGCCCCAGTGTTAGAAATTCATTCCCATTTCTTGCATGGGACCTAAGCATGCACCCAAGGACACATATTTGATTTTTCAACTAATTTATATGCACTGGAGCATGTGCATGTAGTTCAAGTTTGAATTATGCACATAAAATTCATTGAAAACTCAGTTAATGCATAAAAATTTCTCAACAAACCCCGAAAAATCACAAAAAATCACACAACACTCCAGTTGTTCTATGTTGACACAAGAAAAAAAATATGAAAGCAGAAAGAGGCAATGGATATCGTTTCGCCACAAAGGTGGGACGTTCCCTACCAAAAACCATCATGCTTGTTGTGAGAAGCTCCGGTTTGTGAGAAGCCTATACCCAAATCTGCCCCAAATAGGACAAAATTTGTACCATGTCATGTTGATGACGCTCCATGATAACATGCCAAGTTTCATGAATTTCAGACGATTTCTGGATTTACTAGAATTTAAAAACCATGCATCTCAATGTTTTGCCGGCAATCAACGGTGCCCCGGTGTTTGAAATTCATTCCCATTTCTTGCATGGGACCTAAGCATGCACCCAAGGACACATATTTGATTTTTCAACTAATTTATATGCACTTGAGCATGTGCATGTAGTTCAAATTTGAATTATGCACAGAAAATGCATTGAAAACTCTGTTAATGCATTAAAATTTCCAAACAAAGCCCGAAAAATCACAAAAATTCAGACAACACTCCAGTTGTTCTATGTTGACACAAGAAAAAAATATGAAAGTAGAAAGAGGCAATGGATATGGTTTCGCCACAAACGTGGGACGTTCCCTACCAAAAACCATCATGCTTGTTGTGAGAAGCTCCGGTTTGTGAGAAGCATATACCCAAACCTGCCCCAAATAGGACAAAATTTGTACCATGTCATGTTGATGCCGCTCTATGATAACATGGCAAGTTTCATGAATTTCAGACGAGTTCTGGATTTACTAGAATTTAAAAACCATGCATCTCAATGTTTTGCCGGCAATCAACGATTCCCCGGTGTTTGAAATTCATTCCCATTTCTTGCATGGGACCTCAGCATGCACCCAAGGACACATATTTGATTTTTCAACTAATTTATATGCACTGGAGCATGTGCATGTAGTTCAAATTTGAATTATGCACATAAAATGCATTAAAAACTCAGTTAATGCATAAAAATTTCCAGACAAACCCCGAAGAATCACAAAAAATCACACAACACTCCAATTGTTCTATGTTAACACAAGAAAAAAATATGAAAGCAGAAAGAGGCAATGGATATCATTTCGCCACAAACGTGGGACGTTCCCTACCAAAAACCATCATGCTTGTTATGAGCAGTTCCGGTTTGTGAGAAGCATATACCCAAACCTGCCCCGAATAGGACAAAATTTGTACCATGTCATGTTGATGATGCTCCATGATAACATGCCAAGTTTCATGAATTTCAGACGAGTTCTGGATTTACTAGAATTTAAAAACAATGCATCTCAATGTTTTGCCGGCAATCAACGGTGCCCCGGTGTTTGAAATTCATTCCCATTTCTTGCATGGGACCTAAGCATGCACCCAAGGACACATATTTGATTTTTCAACTAATTTTTATGCACTGGAGGATGTGCACGTAGTTCAAATTTGAATTATGCACATAAAATGCATTGAAAACTCAGTTAATGCATAAAAATTTCCAAACAAACCCCGAAAAAATCACAAAAATTCAGACAACACTCCAGTTATTCTATGTTGACAAAAGAAAAAATATGAAAGCAGAAAGAGGCAATGGATATCGTTTCGCCACAAATGTGGGACGTTCCCTACCAAAAACCATCATGCTTGTTGTGAGAAGCTCCGGTTTGTGAGAAGCATATACCCAAACCTGCCCCAAATTGGACAAAATTTGTACCATGTCATGTTGATGCCGCTCCATGATAACATGCCAAGTTTCATGAATTTCAGGCGAGTTCTGGATTTACTAGAATTTAAAAACCATGCATCTCAATGTTTTGCTGGCAATCAACGGTGCCCCAGTGTTTGAAATTCATTCCCATTTCTTGCATGGGACCTAAGCATGCACCCAAGGATACAAATTTGATTTTTAAACTAATTTATATGCACTGGAGCACGTGCATGTAATTCAAATTTGAATTATGCACATAAAATGCATTGAAAACTCAGTTAATGCATAAAAATTTCCAAATAAACCCTGAAAAATCACAAAAAATAACACAACACTCCAGTTGTTCTATGTTGACACAAGAAAAAAAATATGAAAGCAGAAAGAGGCAATGGATATCGTTTCGCCACAAAGGTGGTTCATTCCCTACCAAAAACCATAATGCTTGTTGTGAGAAGCTCCGGTTTGTGAGAAGCATATACCGAAACCTACCCCAAATAGGACAAAATTTGTACCGTATCATGTTGATGCCGCTCCATGATAACATGCCAAGTTTCATGAATTTCAGACGAGTTTTAATTCATTCCCATTTCTTGCATGGGACCTAAGCATGCCCCCAAGGACACAGATTTGATTTTTCAACTAATTTATATGCACTGGAGCATGTGCATGTAGTTCAAATTTGAATTATGCACATAAAATGCATTGAAAACTTAGTAAATGCATAAAAATTTCCAAACAAACCCCGAAAATCACAAAAAATCACACAACACTCCAGTTGTTCTATGTTGACACAAGAAAAAATATGAAAGCAGAAAGAGGCAATGGATATCGTTTCGCCACAAAGGTGGGATGTTCTCTACCAAAAACCATCATGCTTGTTGTGAGAAGCTCCGGTTTGTGAGAAGCATATACCCAAACCTGCCCCAAATAGGACAAATTTTGTACCATGTCATGTTGATGCCGCTCCATGATAACATGCCAAGTTTCATGAATTTCAGGTGAGTTCTGGATTTACTAGAATTTAAAAACCATGCATCTCAATGTTTTGCCGGCAATCAACAGTGCCCCAGTGTTTGAAATTCATTCCCATTTCTTGCATGGGACCTAAGCATGCACCCAAGGACACATATTTGATTTTTCAACTAATTTATATGCACTGGAGCATGTGCATGTAGTTCAAATTTGAATTATGCACAGAAAATGCATTGAAAACTCTGTTAATGCATTAAAATTTCCAAACAAAGCCCGAAAAATCACAAATATTCAGACAACACTGCAGTTGTTCTATGTTGACAGAAGAAAAAATATGAAAGTAGAAAGAGGCAATGGATATGGTTTCGCCACAAACGTGGGACGTTCCCTACCAAAAACCATCATGCTTGTTGTGAGAAGCTCCGGTTTGTGAGAAGCATATACCCAAACCTGCCCCAAATAGGACAAAATTTGTACCATGTCATGTGGATGCCGCTCTATGATAACATGCCAAGTTTCATGAATTTCAGACGAGTTCTGGATTTACTAGAATTTAAAAACCATGCATCTCAATAGTTTTGCCGGCAATCAACGGTTCCCCGGTGTTTGAAATCCATTCCCATTTCTTGCATGGGACCTCAGCATGCACCCAAGGACACATATTAGATTTTTCAACTAATTTATATGCACTGGAGCATGTGCATGTAGTTCAAATTTGAATTATGCACATAAAATGCATTAAAAACTCAGTTAATGCATAAAAATTTCCAAACAAACCCCGAAGAATCACAAAAAATCACACAACACTCCAATTGTTCTATGTCAACACAAGAAAAAAATATGAAAGCAGAAAGAGGCAATGGATATCATTTCGCCACAAAGGTGGGACGTTCCCTACCAAAAACCATCATGCTTGTTATGAGCAGCTCCGGTTTGTGAGAAGCATATACCAAACCTGCCCCAAATAGGACAAATTTTGTACAATGTCATGTTGATGATGCTCCATGATAACATGCCAAGTTTCATGAATTTCAGACGAGTTCTGGATTTACTAGAATTTAAAAACCATGCATCTCAATGTTTTGCCGGCAATCAACGGTGCCCCGGTGTTTGAAATTCATTCCCATTTCTTGCATGGGACCTAAGCATGCACCCAAGGACACATATTTGATTTTTCAACTAATTTATATGCACTGGAGGATGTGCATGTAGTTCAAATTTGAATTATGCACATAAAATGCATTGAAAACTCAGTTAATGCATAAAAATTTCCAAACAAACCCCGAAAAAACCACAAAAATTCAGACAACACTCCAGTTATTCTATGTTGACAAAAGAAAAAATATGAAAGCAGAAAGAGGCAATGGATATCGTTTCGCCACAAAGGTGGGACATTCCCTACCAAAAACCATCATGCTTGTTGTGAGAAGCTCTGGTTTGTGAGAAGCATATACCCAAACCTGCCCCAAATTGGACAAAATTTGTACCATGTCATGTTGATGCCGCTCCATGATAACATGCCAAGTTTCATGAATTTCAGGCGAGTTCTTTGATTTACTAGAATTTAAAAACCAAGCATCTCAATGTTTTGCTGGCAATCAACGGTGCCCCAGTGTTTGAAATTCATTCCCATTTCTTGCATGGGACCTAAGCATGCACCCAAGGACACAGATTTGATTTTTCAACTAATTTATATGCACTGGAGCATGTGCATGTAATTCAAATTTGAATTATGCTCATAAAATGCATTGAAAACTCAGTTAATGCATAAAAATTTCCAAATAAACCCTGAAAAATCACAAAAAATAACACAACACTCCAGTTGTTCTATGTTGACACAAGAAAAAAATATGAAAGCAGAAAGAGGCAATGGATATCGTTTCGCCACAAAGGTGGGACGTTCCCTACCAAAAACCATAATGCTTGTTGTGAGAAGCTCCGGTTTGTGAGAAGCATATACCCAAACCTTCCCCAAATAGGACAAAATTTGTACCATATCATGTTGATGCCGCTCCATGATAACATGCCAAGTTTCATGAATTTCAGACGAGTTTTAATTCATTCCCATTTCTTGCATGGGACCTAAGCATGCACCCAAGGACACATATTTGATTTTTCAACTAATTTATATGCACTGGAGCATGTGCATGTAGTTCGAATTTGAATTATGCACATAAAATGCATTGAAAACTTAGTCAATGCACAAAAATTTCCAAACAAACCCCAAAAATCACAAAAAATCACACAACACTCCAGTTGTTCTATGTTGACACAAGAAAAAATATGAAAGCAGAAAGAGGCAATGGATATCGTTTCGCCACAAAGGTGGGATGTTCTCTACCAAAAACCATCATGCTTGTTGTGAGAAGCTCAGGTTTGTGAGAAGCATATACCCAAACCTGCCCCAAATAGGACAAATTTTGTACCATGTCATGTTGATGCCGCTCCATGATAACATGCCAAGTTTCATGAATTTCAGGTGAGTTCTGGATTTACTTGAATTTAAAAACCATGCATCTCAATGTTTTGCCGGCAATCAACGGTGCCCCAGTGTTTGAAATTCATTCCCATTTCTTGCATGGGACCTAAGCATGCACCCAAGGACACATATTTGATTTTTCAACTAATTTATATGCATTGGAGCATGTGCACGTAGTTCGAATTTGAATTATGCACATAAAATGCATTGAAAACTCAGTTAATGCATAAAAATCTCCAAACGAACCCTGAAAAATCACAAAAATTCAGACAACACTCCAGTTGTTCTATGTTGACACAAGAAAAAAATATGAAAGCAGTAAGAGGCAATGGATATCGTTTCGCCACAAATGTGAAACATTCCCTACCAAAAACGATCATGCTTGTTGTGAGAAGCTCCGGTTTGTGAGAAGCATATACCCAAACCTGCCCCAAATAGGACAAAATTTGTACCATGTCATGTTGATGCCGCTCCATGATAACATGCCAAGTTTCCTGAATTTCAAACGAGTTCTGGATTTACTAGAATTTAAAAACCATGCATCTCAATGTTTTACCGGCAATCAACGGTGCCCCGGTGTTAGAAATTCATTCCCATTTCTTGCATGGGACATAAGCATGCACCCAAGGACACAGATTTGATTTATATGCACTGGAGCATGTGCATGTACTTCAAATTTGAATTATGCACATAAAATGCATTGAAAACTCAGTTAATGCACAAAAATTTCCAAACAAACCTCGAAAAATCACAAAAATTCAGACAACACTCCAGTTGTTCTATGTTGACATGAGAAAAAAGTATGACAGTAGAAAGAGGCAATGGATATCGTTTAGCCACAAAGGTGGGACGTTCCCTACCGAAAACCATCGTGCTTGTTGTGAGAAGCTCCGGTTTGTGAGAAGCATATACCCAAACCTGCCCCAAATTGGACAAAATTTGTACCATGTCATGTTGATGCCGCTCCATGATAACATGCCAAGTTTCATGAATTTCAGACGAGTTCTGATTTACCATAATTTAAAAACCATGCATCTCAATGTTTTGCCGGCAACCAACGGTGCCCCGGTGTTTTAAATTCATTCCCATTTCTTGCATGGGACCTAAGCATGCACCCAAGGACACATATTTGATTTTTCAACTAATTTATATGTACTGGAGCATGTGCATGTAGTTCAAATTTGAATTATGCACATAAAATGCATTGAAAACTCAGTTAATGCATAAAAATTTCCAAACAAACCCCGAAAAATCAAAAAATTCAGACAACACTCCAGTTGTTCTATGTTGACACAAGAAAAAAAATATGAAAGCAGAAAGAGGCAATGGATATCGTTTCGCCACAAAGGTAGGACGTTCCTTACCAAAAACCATCATGCTTGTTGTGAGAAGCTCCGGTTTCTGAGAAGCATATACCCAAACCTGCCCCAAATAGGACAAAAATTGTACCATGTCGTGTTGATGCCACTCCATGATAACATGCCAAGTTTCATGAATTTCACACGAGTTCTGGATTTACTGGAATTTAAAAACCATGCATCTCAATGTTTTGCCGGCAATCAACGGTGCCCCGGTGTTTGAAATTCATTCCCATTTCTTGCATCGGACCTAAGCATGCACCCACGGACACATATTTGATTTTTCAACTAATTTATATGCACTGGAGCATGTGCATGTAGTTCAAATTTGAATTATGCACATAAAATGCATTGAAAACTCACTTAATGCATAAAAATGTCCAAACGAACCCCCAAAAATCACAAAAAATCACACAACACTCCTGTTGTTCTATGTTGACACGAGAAAAAAAAATTGTAAGTAACAAGAGGCAATGAATATTGTTTCGTCCACAAATGTGGGGCATTCGCTACTGAAAACCATCATGCTTGTTGTGAGAAGCTTCGGTTTGTGAGAAGTATATACCTAAACCCGCCCCAAATGGGACAAAATTTGTACCACGGCATGTTGATGCCACTCCATGATAGCATGCCAAGTTTTATGAATTTCTGACGAGTTTTGGATTTACTAAAAATTAAAAACCATGCATCTCAATATTTTCCCGCAATCAACGGTGCCCCGGTGTTTCAAATTCATTCCCATTTCTTGCATGGGACCTAAACATGCACCCAAGGACACATATTTGATTTTTCATCCAATTTATATGCACTGGAGCATGTGCATATACTTCAAATTTGAATTTTGCACATAAAATGCATTGGAAACTCTGTTAATGCATAAAAATGGCCAAACGAACCCCGAAAAATCACACAACACTCATGTTATTCTATGTTGACCCGAGAAAAAAAATTGAAAGCAATAAGAGGCAATGGATATCGTTTCATCCACAAAGGTGGGACGTTCCCTACCGAAAAGCATCACGCTTGTTGTGGGAAGCTCCAGTTTGTGAGAAGCATATACCCAAACCTGCCCCAAATAGGACAAAAATTGTACCATGTCATGTTGATGCCGCTCCATGATAACATGCCAAGTTTCATGAATTTCAGACGAGTTCTGGATTTACTAGAATTTACAAACCATGCATCTCAATGTTTTGCCGGCAATCAACGGTGCCCCGGTGTTTGAAATTCATTCCCATTTCTTGCATGGTACCTAAGCATGCACCCAAGGACAAAGATTTGATTTTTCAACTAATTTATATGCACTGGAGCATGTGCATGTAATTCAAATTTGAATTATGCACATAAAATGCATTGCAAACTCAATTAATGCATAAAAATTTCCAAACAAACCCCGAAAAATCACAAAAAATCACACAACACTCCAGTTGTTCTATGTTGACACAAGAAAAAAATATGAAAGAAGAAAGAGGCAATGGATATCGTTTCGCCACAAAGGTGGGACGTTCCCTACCAAAAACCATCATGCTTGTTGTGAGAAGCTCCGGTTTGTGAGAAGCATATACCAAAACCTGCCCCAAATAGGACAAAATTTGTACCATGTCATGTTGATGCCGCTCCATGATAACATGCCAAGTTTCATGAATTTCAGACGAGTTCTAGATTTACGAGAATTTAAAAACCATGCATCTCAATGTTTTGCCGGCAATCAACGGTTCCTCGGTGTTTTAAATTCATTCCCATTTCTTGCATGGGACCTAAGCATGCACCCAAGGACACATATTTGATTTTTCAACTAATTTATATGCACTGGAGTATGTGCATGTAGTTCAAATTTGAATTATGCACATAAAATTCATTGAAAACTCAGTTAATGCATACAAATTTCCAAACAAACCCCGAAAAATCACAAAAATTCAGACAACAACCCAGTTGTTCTATGTTGACACAAGAAAAAAAATATGAAAGCAGAAAGAGGCAATGGATATCGTTTCGCCACAAAGGTGGGACGTTCCTTACCAAAAGCCATCATGCTTGTTGTGAGAAGCTCTGGTTTCTGAGAAGCATATACCCAAACCTGCCCCAAATAGGACAAAAATAGTACCATGTCGTGTTGATGCCGCTCCATGATAACATGCCAAGTTTCATGAATTTCAGACGAATTCTGGATTTACTAGAATTTAAAAACCATGCATCTCAATGTTTTGCCGCCAATCAACGATGCCCCGGTGTTTGAAATTCATTGCCATTTCTTGCATCACACCTAAGCATGCACCCAAGGACACATATTTGATTTTTCAACTAATTTATATGCACTGGAGCATGTGCATGTAGTTCAAATTTGAATTATGCACATAAAATGCATTGGAAACTCACTTAATGCATAAAAATGTCCAAACGAACGCCCAAAAATCACAAAAAATCACACAACACTCCTGTTGTTCTATGTTGAGCGAGAAAAAAAATTTGAAAGTAATAAGAGGCAATGAATATTGTTTCGTCCACAAAGGTGGGACGTTCCCTACCGAAAACCATCATGCTTGTTGTGAGAAGCTTCGGTTTGTGAGAAGTATATACCCAAACCCGCCCCAAATGGGACAAAATTTGTACCACTACATGTTGATGCCACTCCATGATAGCATGCCAAGTTTCATGAATTCCAGATGACTTCTGGATTTACTAGAATTTAAAAACCATGCATCTCAATATTTTGCCTCAATCAACGGTGCCCCGGTGTTTCAAATTCATTCCTGTTTCTTGCATGGGACCTAAACATGCACCCAAGGACACATATTTGATTTTTCAACCAATTTATATGCACTGGAGCATGTGCATGTAGTTCAAATTTGAATTATGCACATAAAATGCATTGGAAACTTAGTTAATGCATAAAAATGGCCAAACGAACCCCGAAAAATCACACAACACTCATGTTGTTCTATGTTGACCCGAGAAAAAAATTGAAAGCAATAAGAGGCAATGGATATCGTTTCATCCACAAAGGTGGGACGTTCCCTGCCGAAAAGCATCATGCTTGTTGTGAGAAGCTCCAGTTTGTGAGAAGCATATACCCAAACCTGCCCCAAATAGGACAAAAATTGCACCATGTCATGTTGATGATGCTCCATGATAACATGCCAAGTTTCATGAATTTCAGACGAGTTCAGGATTTACTACAATTTAAAAACCATGCATCTCAATGTTTTGCCGGCAATCAACGGTGCCCCGGTGTTTGAAATTCATTCCCATTTCTTGCATGGGACCTAAGCATGCACCCAAGGACAAAGATTTGATTTTTCAACTAATTTATATGCACTGGAGCATGTGCATGTAATTCAAATTTGAATTATGCACATAAAATGCATTGAAAACTCAGTTAATGCATAAAAATTTCCAAACAAACCCCGAAAAATCACAAAAAATCACACAACACTCCAGTTGTTCTATGTTGACACAAGAAAAAAATATGAAACTAGAAAGAGGCAATGGATATCGTTTCGCCACAAAGGTGGGACGTTCCCTACCAAAAACCATCATGCTTGTTGTGAGAAGCTCCGGCTTGTGAGAAGCATATACCCAAACCTGCCCCAAATAGGACAAAATTTGTACCATGTCATGTTGATGCCGCTCCATGATAACATGCCAAGTTTCATGAATTTCAGACGAGTTCTGGATTTACTAGATTTTAAAAACCATGCATCTCAATGTTTTGCCGGCAATCAACGGTGCCCCAGTGTTTGAAATTCATTCCCATTACTTGCATGGGACCTAAGCATGCACCCAAGGACACATATTTGATTTTTCAAGTAATTTATATGCACTGGAGCATGTGCATGTAGTTCTAATTTGAATTATGCACATAAAATGCATTCAAAACTCAGTTAATGCATACAAATTTCCAAACAAACCCCAAAAAATCACAAAAATTCAGACAACACTCCAGTTGTTCTATGTTGACACAAGAAAGAAATATGAAAGCAGAAAGAGGCAATGGATATCGTTTCGCCACAAAGGTGGGACGTTCCCTACTAAAAACCATCAAGCTTGTTGTGAGAAGTTCCGGTTTGTGAGAAGCATATACCCAAACCTGCCCCAAATTGGACAAAATTTGTACCATGTCATGTTGATGCCGCTCCATGATAACATGCCAAGTTTCATGAATTTCAGACGAGTTCTGGATTTACTAGAATTTAAAAACCATGCATCTCATTGTTTTGCCGGCAATCAACGGTGCCCCGGTGTTTGAAATTCATTCCCATTTCTTGCATCAGACCTAAGCATGCACCCAAGGACACAAATTTGATTTTTCAACTAATTTATATGCACTGGAGCATGTGCATGTAGTTCAAATTTGAATTATGCACATAAAATGCATTGAAAACTCAGTTAATGCATAAAAATTTCCAAACAAACCCCGAAAAATCACAAAAATTCAAACAACACTTCACTTGTTCTATGTTGACACAAGAAAAAAATATTAAAGCAGTAAGAGGCAATGGATATCGTTTCGCCACAAAGGTGGGACGTTCCCTACCAAAAACCATCATGCTTGTTGTGAGAAGCTCCGGTTTGTGAGAAGCATATACCCAAACCTGCCCCAAATAGGACAAAATTTGTACCATGTCATGTTGATGCCACTCCATGATAACATGCCAAGTTTCCTGAGTTTCAGATGAGTTCTAGATTAACAAGAATTTAAAAACCATGCATCTCAATGTTTTGCCGGCAATCAACGGTGCCCCAGTGTTAGAAATTCATTCCCATTTCTTGCATGGGACCTAAGCATGCACCCAAGGACACATATTTGATTTTTCAACTAATTTATATGCACTGGAGCAGGTGCATGTAATTCAAATTTGAATTATGCACAAAAAATGCATTGAAAACTCAGTTAATGCATAAAAATTTCCAAACAAACCCTGAAAAATCAGAAAAATTCAGACAACACTCCAGTTGTTCTATGTTGACACAAGAAAAAAAATATGAAGGTAGAAAAGTGGCAATGGATATTGTTTCGCCACAAAGGTGGGACGTTCCCTACCAAAAACCATCATGCTTGTTGTGAGAAGCTCCGGTTTGTGAGAAGCATATACCCAAACCTGCCCCAAATTGGACAAATTTTGTACCATATCATGTTGATGCCGCTCCATGAGAACATGCCAAGTTTCATGAATTTCAGACGAGTTCTGGATTTACCAGAATTTAAAAACCATGCATCTCAATGTTTTGCGGCAATCAACGGTGCTCCGGTGTTTTAAATTCATTCCCATTTCTTGCATGGGACCTAAGCATGCACCCAAGGACTCATATTTGATTTTTCAACTAATTTATATGAACTGGAGCATGTGCATGTAGTTCACATTTGAATTATGCACATAAAATGTATTGAAAACTCAGTTAATGCATAAAAATTTCCAAACAAACCCCGAAAAATAAAAAAAAATCAGACAACACTCAAGTTGTTCTATGTTGACACAAGAAAAAAATATGAAAGCAGAAAGAGGCAATGGATATCATTTCGCCACAAAGGTGGGACTTTCCTTACCAAAAACCATCATGCTTGTTGTGAGAAGCTCCAGTTTCTGAGAAGCATATACCCAAACCTGCCCCAAATGTGACAAAAATTGTACCATATCGTGTTGATGCCGCTCCATGATTACATGCCAAGTTTCATGAATTTCAGACGAGTTCTGGATTTACTAGAATTTAAAAACCATGCATCTCAATGTTTTGCCGGCAATCAACGGTGCCCCGGTGTTTGAAATTCATTCCCATTCCTTGCACCGGACCTAAGGATGCACCCAAGGACACATATTTGATTTTTCAACTAATTTATATGCACTAGAGCATGTGCATGTAGTTCAAATTTGAATTATGCACATAAAATGCATTGAAAACTCAGTTAATGCATAAAAATGTCCAAACGAAGCCCCAAAAATCACAAAAAATCACACAACACTCCTGTTGTTCTATGTTGACACGAGAAAAAAATTTGAAAGCAATAAGAGGCAATGAATATTGTTTCGTCCACAAAGGTGGGACGTTCCCTACCGAAAAACATCATGCTTGTTGTGAGAAGCTCCGGTTTGTGAGAAGTATATACCCAAACCCGCCCCAAATGGGACAAAATTTGTACCACGACATGTTGATGCCGCTCCATGATAGCATGCCAAGTTTCATGAATTTCTGACGAGATTTGGATTTACTAGAAATTAAAAACCACGCATCTCAATATTTTGCCGCAATCAACGGTGCCCCTAAGTTTCAAATTCATTCCCATTTCTTGCATGGGACCTAAACATGCACCCAAGGACACAGATTTGATTTTTCAACCAATTTATATGCACTGGAGCATGTGCATGTAGTTCAAATTTGAATTATGCACATAAAATGCATTGGAAACTCAGTTAATGCATAAGAATGGCCAAACGAACCCCGAAAAATCACACAACACTCATGTTGTTCAATGTTGACCCAAGAAAAAAATTGAAAGCAATAAGAGGCAATGGATATCGTTTCATCCACAAAGGTGGGACGTTGCCTACCGAAAAGCATCATGCTTGTTGTGAGAAGCTCCGGTTTGTGAGAAGCATATACCCAGACCTGCCCCAAATGGGACAAAATTTATACCACGGCATGTTGATGCCGCTCCATGATAGCATGCCAAGTTTCATGAATTTCATACGAGTTTTGGATTTACTAGAATTTAAAAACCATGCATCTCAATATTTTGCCAGCAATCAACGGTGCCCCGTTGTTTGAAATTCATTCCCATTTCTTGCATGGGACCTAAGCATGCACCCAAGGACACAAATTTGGTTTTTCAACCAATTTATATGCACTGGAGCATGTGCCTGTAGTTCAAATTTGAATTATGCACATAAAATGCATTGAAAACTCAGTTAATGCATAAAATTTTCCAAAACGAACCCCGAAAAATCACAAAAATTCAGACAACACTCCTGTTGTTTTATGTTGACACAAGAAAAAAATATGAAAGCAGTAAGAGGCAATGGATATCGTTTCGCCACAAAGGTGGGACGTTCCCTACCAAAAACCATCACGCTTGTTGTGAGAAGCTCCGGTTTGTGCGAAGCATATACCCAAACCTGCCCCAAATAGGACAAAATGTGTACCATGTCATGTTGATGCCGCTCCATGATAACATGCCAAGTTTCATGAATTTAAGAGGAGTTCTGGATTTACTAGAATTTAAAAATCATGCATCTCAATGTTTTGCCGGCAATCAACGGTGCCCCGTTGTTTGAAATTCATTCCCATTTCTTGCATGGGAATTAAGCATGCACCCAAGGACACAAATTTGGTTTTTCAACCAATTTATATGCACTGGAGCATGTCGGGGAAACTAATCCTCGAACACCTACGGGGCCGGAGGACCAGGCCCCTTTCGGTTCGGCGGGGGGCGGACATCGTACGAAGAGCAGATCGAGGCGAAGCACACGAGAAGTTTACCCAGCTTCGGAGCTCTCCGGAGAGATAACACTCCTACTGCTGCTTGTCTGGTTCTATTCTGTTCTTGCTCTAGAGAGAGAGCGTAGTGTCTTTCTGGGTTACGAATGCGTCGAACCGAACCGAACCCCACCCCCCCCCTACGTTGCGCATGGGCCTCCTTTTATACGCCAAAGGGGTCACCGACAGGTGGCAATGCAGAGAAGGGTACAAATGTAAAAAGTGAGGTGGTTGGTACAGCTACTTGTACAGTGCACCCTACCTAACCCTGACGGCAGGGGACAAGGGCATTAAGTGCCCGTCTGCATCGCCCAAACAGTGCAGAAAAGGACCGTTAGGGGCGCCACCGTTCGCCACGATGGCGATCTTGTCAGCTTCGCATGCCCCTGCGCACCGCTGGCTGCATAGCCTCCTGCCACGCGCGCCTGGAGAAGCCCCCAGGGCGACACGTTGGTGGATGCGCTGGAGCGTGGGCACAGAGTGGCCGCCTGCCGCGGCAAGCGCCTTTCCGTTGCTGTTATCTTGTCGGGTCCGGAGGCTTGTCGCTTACCGGGCCTCGAGGTACCTTGGTTGGTCTTCCCGGCAAGCTCCTCTTGCCGGGGCCTTGTTGCCTTGCCGGAGCGCGAGGCGCGTCATGGCAAGTTCCTTGGGGTGTCCTGGCTGGCCTTCCCAGCAAGCTCCTCTTGCCGGGGCCTTGTCTCCTGAGCTTAAATACTTTGTTCTTGAATGGCTCCAAGGGAACCATGGAGGATCTTGGCGTTCGCCCGGCAAGCCTTGCCGCGGGGTGCTGCAACTGCTCGTGCACAAGTTCGGGGTACTAGGGTACCCCTATTCTAGTACACCGACAAAGCATGTTCCTGTAGTTAAAATTTGAATTATGCACATAAAATGCAATGAAAACTCAGTTAATGCATAAAAATTTCCAAACGAACCCCGAAAAATCACAAAACTTCAGACAACACTCCTGTTGTTCTATGTTGACACAAGAAAAAATATGAAAGCAGTAAGAGGCAATGGATATCGTTTCGCCACAAAGGTGGGACGTTCCCTACCAAAAACCATCACGCTTGTTGTGAGAAGCTCCGGTTTGTGCGAAGCATATACCCAAACCTGCCCCAAATAGGACAAAATTTGTACCATGTCATGTTGATGCCGCTCCATGATAACATGCCAAGTTTCATGAATTCCAGATGACTTCTGGCTTTACTAGAATTTAAAAACCATGCATCTCCATGTTTTGCCAGCAATCAACGGTGCCCAGTGTTTCAAATTCATTCCCATTTCTTGCATGGGACCTAAGCATGCACCCAAGGACACAGATTTGATTTTTCAACCAATTTATATGCACTGGAGCATGTGCATGTAGTTCAAATTTGAATTATGCACATAAATGCATTGAAAACTTGGTTAATGCATAAAATGTCCAAACGAACCCCGAAAAATCACACAACACTCATGTAGTTCTATGTTGACATGAGAAAGAAATTTGACAGCAATAAGAGGGAATGAATATTGTTTCGTCCACAAAGGTGGGACATTCCCTACCGAAAATCATCATGCTTGTTCTGAGAAGCACCGGTTTGTGAGAAGCATATACCCAAACCTGCCCAAAATGGGACAAAATTTGTACCACAGCATGTTGATGCTGCTCCATGATAGCATGCCAATTTTCATGAATTTCAGACGAGTTTTGGATTTACCAGAATTTAAAAACCAGGCATCTCAATGTTTTGCCTGCAATTAACGGTGCCCCGTGTTTGAAATTCATTCCCATTCCTTGCATAGGACCTAAGCATGCACCCAAGGACATATATTTAATTTTTCAACCAATTTATATGCACTAGAGCATGTGCATGTAGTTCAAATTTGAATTATGCACATAAAAGGCATTGGAGACTCAATCAATGCATAAAATTGTCCAAATGAACCCCGAAAATATCACTAAAAATTGCACAACACTCCTGTTGTTCTATGTTGACACGAGAAAAAGTTGAAAACAATAAGAGGCAATGGATATATTTTGCTCCACAGAGTTGGGAGGTTCCTTACCGAAAACCGTCATACTTGTTGTGAGAAGCTCCTATTTATGAGAAGCATATACCCAGACCTGCCCCAAATGGGAAAAAATTTGTACCACGGCATGTTGATGCCTCTCCATGATAGCATGCCAAGATTCATGAATTTAGACGAGTTTTGGATTTACTAGAATTTAAAAACCATGCATCTCAATGTCTTGCCGGCAATCAACGGTGCCCCGGTGTTTGAAATTCATGCCCATTTCTTGCATGGGACCTAAGCATGCACCCAAGGACACAAATTTGTTTTTTCAACCAATTTATATGCACTGGAGCATGTGCATGTAGTTCAAATTTGAATTATGCACATAAATGCATTGAAAACTCAGTTAATGCATAAAAAATTCCAAACGAACCCCGAAAAATCATAAAAATTCAGACAACACTCCTGTTGTTCTATGTTGACACAAGAAAAAATATGAAGTAGTAAGAGGCAATGGATATCGTTTCGCCACAAAGGTGGGACGTTCCCTACCAAAAACCATCACGCTTGTTGTGAGGAGCTCCGGTTTGTGCGAAGCATATACCCAAACCTGCCCCAAATAGGACAAAATTTGTACCATGTCATGTTGATGCCGCTCCATGATAACATGCCAAGTTTCATGAATTTCAGACAAGTTCTGGATTTACTAGAATTTAAAAACCATGCATCTCAATGTTTTGTCGGCAATCAATGGTGCCCCAGTGTTTGAAATTCATTCCCATTTCTTGCATGGTACCTAAGCATGCAGCCAAGGACACAGATTTGATTTTTCAACCAATTTATATGCACTGGAGCATGTGCATGTAGCTCAAATTTGAATTATGCACATAAATGCATTGAAAACTCGGTTAATGCATAAAAATGTCCAAACGAACCCCGAAAAATCACAAAAAATCACACAACACTCATGTTGTTCTATGTTGACTCGAGAATTTTTTTGAAAGCAATAAGAGGCAATGTATATTGTTTCGTCCACAAAGGTGGGACGTTCCCTACCGAAAACCATCATGCTTGTTGTGAGAAGCTCCGATTTGTGAGAAGCATATACCCAAACCTGCCCCAAATGGGACAAAATTTGTACCACATCATGTTGATGCCGCTCCATGATAGCATGCCAAGTTTCATGAATTTCAGACGAGTTTTGGATTTACTAGAATTAAAAAACCATGCATCTCAATGTTTTGCCGGCAATCAACGGTGCCCCGATGTTTGAAATTCATTCCCATTTCTTGCATGGGACCTAAGCATGCACCCAAGGACACATATTTGATTTTTCAACCAATTTATATGCATTGGAGCATGTGCATGTAGCTTAAATTTGAATTATGCACATAAATGCATTGAAAACTCAATTAATGCATAAAAATGTCCAAACGAACCCCGAAAAATCACAAAATAACACACAATGTAAGAGGCAATGGATATCATTTCGTCCACAAAGGAGGGACTATCCCTACCGAAGACCATCATGCTTGTTGTGAGAAGCTCCGGTTTGTGAGAAGCATATACCCAAACCTGCCCAAAATGGGACAAAATTTGTACCATGACATGTTGATGCCACTTCATGATAGCGTGCCAAGTTTTATGAATTTCAGACGAGTTTTGGATTTACTAGAATTTTAAAACCAGGCATCTTAATGTTTTGCCGGCAATCACCGGTGCCCCGATGTTTGAAATTCATTCCCATTTCTTGCATGGGACCTAAGCATGCACCCAAGGACACAGATTTGTTTTTTCAACCAATTTATATGCACTGGAGCATGTGCATGTAGTTCAAATTTGAATTATGCACATAAAATGCATTGAAAACTCGTTAATGCATAAAAATGTCCAAACGAACCCCGAAAAATCACAAGAAATCACACAACACTCATGTTGTTCTATGTTGACATGAGAAAGAAATTTGAAAGCAATAAGAGGCAATAAATATTGTTTCGTCCACAAAGGTGGGACGTTCCCTACCGAAAACCATCATGCTTGTTGTGAGAAGCTCCGGTTAGTGAGAAGCATATACCCAAACCGGCCCAAAATGGGATAAAATTTGTATCACGACATGTTGATGCCGCTCCAAGATAGCATGCCAAGTTTCATGAATTTTAGACGAGTTTTGGATTTACTAGAATTTAAAAACCAGGCATCTTAATGTTTTGCCAGCAACCAACGGTGCCCCGGTGTGTGAAATTCATTCCCATTTCCTGCATGGGACCTAAGAATGCACACAAGGACACATATTTGATTTTTCAACCAATTTATATGCACCGGAGCATGTGCATGTAGTTCAAATTCGAAATAGGCACATAAATGCATTGAAAACTTGATTAATGCATAAAAATGTCCAAATGAACCCTGAAAAATCACAAAAAAACACAAAACGCACTTGTTGTTCTATGTTGACGCGAGAAATTTTTTTGAAAGCAGTAAGAGGCAATGGATATCATTTCGTACACAAAGGTCGGACTATCCCTACCGAAAACCATCATGCTTGTTGTGAGAAGCTCCTATTTATGAGAAGCATATACCCAGACCTGCCCGAAATGGGAAAAAATTTGTAGCACGACATGTTGATGCCTCTCCATGATAGCATGTCAAGATTCATGAATTTAGACGAGTTTTAGATTTACTAGAATTTAAAAACCATGCATCTCAATGTCTTGCCGGCAATCAACGATGCCCCGGTGTTTGAAATTCATGCCCATTTCTTGCATGGGACCTAAGCATGCACCCAAGGACACAAATTTGTTTTTTCAACCAATTTATATGCACTGGAGCATGTGCATGTAGTTCAAATTTGAATTATGCACATAAATGCATTGAAAACTCAGTTAATGCATAAAAATTTCCAAACGAACCCCGAAAAATCATAAAAATTCAGACAACACTCCTGTTGTTCTATGTTGACACAAGAAAAAATATGAAGCAGTAAGAGGCAATGGATATCGTTTCGCCACAAAGGTGGGACGTTCCCTAACAAAAACCATCACGCTTGTTGTGAGGAGCTCCGGTTTGTGCGAAGCATATACCCAAACCTGCCCCAAATAGAACAAAATTTGTACCATGTCATGTTGATGCCGCTCCATGATAACATGCCAAGTTTCATGAATTTCAGACGAGTTCTGGATTTACTAGAATTTAAAAACCATGCATCTCAATGTTTTGTCGGCAATCAATGGTGCCCCAGTGTTTGAAATTCATTCCCATTTCTTGCATGGTACCTAAGCATGCAGCCAAGGACACAGATTTGATTTTTCAACCAATTTATATGCACTGGAGCATGTGCATGTAGCTCAAATTTGAATTATGCACATAAATGCATTGAAAACTCGCTTAATGCATAAAAATGTCCAAACGAACCCCGAAAAATCACAAAAAATCACACAACACTCATGTTGTTCTATGTTGACTCGAGAATTTTTTTGAAAGCAATAAGAGGCAATGTATATTGTTTCGTCCACAAAGGTGGGACGTTCCCTACCGAAAACCATCATGCTTGTTGTGAGAAGCTCCGATTTGTGAGAAGCATATACCCAAACCTGCCCCAAATGGGACAAAATTTGTACCACGTCATGTTGATGCCGCTCCATGATAGCATGCCAAGTTTCATGAATTTCAGACGAGTTTTGGATTTACTAGAATTAAAAAACCATGCATCTCAATGTTTTGCCGGCAATCAACGGTGCCCCGATGTTTGAAATTCATTCCCATTTCTTGCATGGGACCTAAGCATGCACCCAAGGACACATATTTGATTTTTCAACCAATTTATATGCACTGGAGCATGTGCATGTAGTTTAAATTTGAATTATGCACATAAATGCATTGAAAACTCAATTAATGCATAAAAATGTCCAAACGAACCCCGAAAAATCACAAAATAACACACAATGTAAGAGGCAATGGATATCATTTCGTCCACAAAGGAGGGACTATCCCTACCGAAGACCATCATGCTTGTTGTGAGAAGCTCCGGTTTGTGAGAAGCATATACCCAAACCTGCCCAAAATGGGACAAAATTTGTACCATGACATGTTGATGCCACTTCATGATAGCGTGCCAAGTTTTATGAATTTCAGACGAGTTTTGGATTTACTAGAATTTTAAAACCAGGCATCTTAATGTTTTGCCGGCAATCACCGGTGCCCCGATGTTTGAAATTCATTCCCATTTCTTGCATGGGACCTAAGCATGCACCCAAGGACACAGATTTGTTTTTTCAACCAATTTATATGCACTGGAGCATGTGCATGTAGTTCAAATTTGAATTATGCACATAAAATGCATTGAAAACTCGTTAATGCATAAAAATGTCCAAACGAACCCCGAAAAATCACAAGAAATCACACAACACTCATGTTGTTCTATGTTGACATGAGAAAGAAATTTGAAAGCAATAAGAGGCAATAAATATTGTTTCGTCCACAAAGGTGGGACGTTCCCTACCGAAAACCATCATGCTTGTTGTGAGAAGCTCCGGTTAGTGAGAAGCATATACCCAAACCGGCCCAAAATGGGATAAAATTTGTACCACGACATGTTGATGCCGCTCCAAGATAGCATGCCAAGTTTCATGAATTTCAGACGAGTTTTGGATTTACTAGAATTTAAAAACCAGGCATCTCAATGTTTTGCCAGCAACCAACGGTGCCCCGGTGTGTGAAATTCATTCCCATTTCCTGCATGGGACCTAAGAATGCACACAAGGACACATATTTGATTTTTCAACCAATTTATATGCACCGGAGCATGTGCATGTAGTTCAAATTCGAAATAGGCACATAAATGCATTGAAAACTTGATTAATGCATAAAAATATCCAAACGAACCCTGAAAAATCACAAAAAAACACAAAACGCACTTGTTGTTCTATGTTGACGCGAGAAAATTTTTTGAAAGCAGTAAGAGGCAATGGATATCATTTCGTACACAAAGGTCGGACTATCCCTACCGAAAACCATCATGCTTGTTGTGAGAAGCTCCTATTTATGAGAAGCATATACCCAGACCTGCCCGAAATGGGAAAAAATTTGTAGCACGACATGTTGATGCCTCTCCATGATAGCATGCCAAGATTCATGAATTTAGACGAGTTTTAGATTTACTAGAATTTAAAAACCATGCATCTCAATGTCTTGCCGGCAATCAACGATGCCCCGGTGTTTGAAATTCATGCCCATTTCTTGCATGGGACCTAAGCATGCACCCAAGGACACAAATTTGATTTTTCAACCAATTTATATGCACTGGAGCATGTGCATGTAGTTCAAATTTGAATTATGCACATAAATGCATTGAAAACTCAGTTAATGCATAAAAATTTCCAAACGAACCCCGAAAAATCACAAAAATTCAGACAACACTCCTATTGTCATGTTGACACGAGAAAAAAAATTGAAAGTAGTAAGAGGCAATGGATATCATTTCTCCACAAAGGTAGCATGTTCCCTACTGAAAACCATCAAGCTTCTTGTGAGAAGCCCGGTTTGTGAGAAGCATATACCCAAACCTGCCCCAAATAGGACAAAATATGTACCACGTCATGTTGATGCCGCTCCATGATAACATGCCAAGTTTCATGAATTTCAGATGAGTTTTGGATTTACTAGAATTTAAAAATCATGCATCTCAATGTTTTACCGGCAATCAACGGTGCCCCAGTGTTTGAAATTCATTCCCATTTCTTGCATGGGACCTAAGCATGCACCCAGGGACACAGATTTGATTTTTCAGCCAATTTATATGCACTGGAGCATGTGCGTGTAGTTCAAATTTGAATTGTGCACATAAAATGCATTGAAAACTCAGTTAATGCATAAAAATGTCCAAACGAACCCCGAAAAAGCACAAAAAATCACACAACACTCATGTTGTTCTATGTTGACACGAGAATTTTTTTGAAAGCAATACGAGGCAATGTATATTGTTTCGTCCACAAAGGTGGGACGTTCCCTACCGAAAACCATCATGCTTGTTGTGATAAGCTCGGGTTTGTGAGAAGCATATACCCAAACCTGCCCCAAATGGGACAAAATTTGTACCACGTCATGTTGATGCCGCTCCATGATAGCATGCCAAGTTTCATGAATTTCAGACGAGTTTTGGATTTACTAGAATTAAAAAACCATGCATCTCAATGTTTTGCCGGCAATCAACGGTGCCCGATGTTTGAAATTCATTCCCATTTCTTGCATGGGACCTAAGAATGCACCCAAGGACACATATTTGATTTTTCAACCAATTTATATGCACTGGAGCATGTGCATGTAGTTTAAATTTGAATTATGCACATAAATGAATTGAAAACTCAGTTAATGCATAAAAATGTTCAAACGAACCCCGAAAAATCACAAAATAACACACAATGTAAGAGGCAATGGATGTCATTTCGTCCACAAAGGAGGGACTATCCCTACCGAAGACCATCATGCTTGTTGTGAGAAGCTCCGGTTTGTGAGAAGCATATACCCAAACCTGCCCGAAATGGGACAAAATTTGTACCACGACATGTTGATGCCACTTCATGATAGCGTGCCAAGTTTTATGAATTTCAGACGAGTTTTGGATTTACTAGAATTTTAAAACTAGGCATCTTAATGTTTTGCCGGCAATCACCGGTGCCCCGATGTTTGAAATTCATTCCCATTTCTTGCATGGGACCTAAGCATGCACCCAAGGACATAGATTTGATTTTTCAACCAATTTATATGCACTGGAGCATGTGCATGTAGTTCAAATTTGAATTATGCACATAAAATGCATTGAAAACTCAGTTAATGCATAAAAATGTCCAAACGAACCCCGAAAAATCACAAGAAATCACACAACACTCATGTTGTTCTATGTTGACATGAGAAAGAAATTTGAAAGCAATAAGAGGCAATAAATATTGTTTCGTCCACAAAGGTGGGACGTTCCCTACCAAAAACCATCATGCTTGTTGTGAGAATCTCCGGTTAGTGAGAAGCATATACCCAAACCGGCACAAAATGGGATAAAATTTGTACCACGACATGTTGATGCCGCTCCAAGATAGCATGCCAAGTTTCATGAATTTCAGACGAGTTTTGGATTTACTAGAATTTAAAAACCAGGCATCTCAATGTTTTGCCAGCAATCAACGCTGCCCCGGTGTGTGAAATTCATTCCCATTTCTTGCATGGGACCTAAGCATGCACCCAAGGACACAGATTTGATTTTTCAACCAATTTATATGCACTGGAGCATGTGCGTGTAGTTCAAATTTGAATTGTGCACATAAAATGCATTGATAACTCAGTTAATGCATAAAAATGTCCAAATGAACCCCGAAAAATCACAAAAAATCACACAACACTCATGTTGTTCTATGTTGACACGAGAATTTTTTTGAAAGCAATAAGAGGCAATGTATATTGTTTCGTCCACAAAGGTGGGACGTTCCCTACCGAAAACCATCATGCTTGTTGTGAGAAGCTCTGGTTTGTGAGAAGCATATACCCAAACCTGCCCCAAATGGGACAAAATTTGTACCACGTCATGTTGATGCCGCTCCATGATAGCATGCCAAGTTTCATGAATTTCAGACGAGTTTTGGATTTACTAGAATTAAAAAACCATGCATCTCAATGTTTTGCCGGCAATCAACGGTGCCCGATGTTTGAAATTCATTCCCATTTCTTACATGGGACCTAAGCATGCAACCAAGGACACATATTTGATTTTTCAACCAATTTATATGCACTGGAGCATGTGCATGTAGTTTAAATTTGAATTATGCACATAAATGCATTGAAAACTCAGTTAATGCATAAAAATGTCCAAACGAACCCCGAAAAATCACAAAATAACACACAATGTAAGAGGCAATGGATATCATTTCGTCCACAAAGGAGGGACTATCCCTACCGAAGACCATCATGCTTGTTGTGAGAAACTCCGGTTTGTGAGAAGCACATACCCAGACCTGCCCGAAATGGGACAAAATTTGTACCACGACATGTTGATGCCACTTCATGATAGCGTGCCAAGTTTTATGAATTTCAGACGAGTTTTGGATTTACTAGAATTTTAAAACCAGGCATCTTAATGTTTTGCCGGCAATCACCGGTGCCCTGATGTTTGAAATTCATTCCCATTTCTTGCATGGGACCTAAGCATGCACCCAAGGACACAGATTTGATTTTTCAACCAATTTATATGCACTGGAGCATGCGCATGTAGTTCAAATTTGAATTATGCACATAAAATGCATTGAAAACTCAGTTAATGCATAAAAATGTCCAAACGAACCCCGAAAAATCACAAGAAATCACACAACACTCATGTTGTTCTATGTTGACATGAGAAAGAAATTTGAAAGCAATAAGAGGCAATAAATATTGTTTCATCCACAAAGGTGGGACGTTCCCTACCGAAAACCATCATGCTTGTTGTGAGAAGCTTCGGTTAGTGAGAAGCATATACCCAAACCGGCCCAAAATGGGATAAAATTTGTACCACGACATGTTGATGCCGCTCCAAGATAGCATGCCAAGTTTCATGAATTTCAGACGAGTTTTGGATTTACTAGAATTTAAAAACCAGGCATCTCAATGTTTTGCCAGCAATCAACGGTGCCCCGGTGTGTGAAATTCATTCCCATTTCCTGCATGGGACCTAAGAATGCACACAAGGACACATATTTGATTTTTTTCAACCAATTTATATGCACCGGAGCATGTGCATGTAGTTCAAATTCGAAATATGCACATAAATGCATTGAAAACTTGATTAATGCATAAAAATGTCCAAACGAACCCTGAAAAATCACAAAAAAAACACAAAACACACTTGTTGTTCTATGTTGACGCGAGAAAATTTTTTGAAAGCAGTAAGAGGCAATGGATATCATTTCGTACACAAAGGTCGGAGTATCCCTACCGAAAACCATCATGCTTGTTGTGAGAAGCTCCGGTTTGTGAGAAGCATCTACCCAAACCTGCCCAAAATGGGACAAAATTTGTACCATGGCATGTTTGATGCCACTTCATGATAGCGTGCCAAGTTTCATGAATTTCAGATGAGTTTTGGATTTACTAGAATTTAAAAACCAGGCATCTCAATGTTTTGACGGCAATCAACGGTGCCCCGATGTTTGAAATTCATTCCCATTTCTTGCATGGGACCTAAGCATGCACCCCAGGACACAGATTTGGATTTTCAACCAATTTATATGCACTGTAGGATGTGCATGTAGTTCAAATTTGAATTATGCACATAAAATGCATTGAAAACTCAGTTAATGCATAAAAATGTCCAAACGAACCCCAAAAAATCACAAAAAATCACACAACACTCCTGTTCTTCTATGTTGACATGAGAAAGAAATTTGAAAGCAATAAGAGGCAATGGATATCGTTTTGTCCACAAAGGTGGGATGTTCCCTACCGAAAACCATCATGCTCGTTGTGAGAAGCTCCGGTTTGTGAGAAGCATATACCCAAACTTGCCCCAAATGGGCCAAAATTTGTACCACGACATGTTGATGCCGCTCCATGATAGCATGCCAAGTTTCATGAATTTCAGATGAGTTTTGGATTTACTAGAATTTAAAAACCAGGCATCGCAATGTTTTGCCGGCAATCTACGGTGCCCTGGCGTTTGAAATTCATTCCCGTTTCTTGCATGGGACCTAAGCATGCACCCAAGGACGTAGATTTGATTTTTCAACCAATTTATATGCACTAGAGCATGTGCATGTAGTTCAAATTTGAATTGTTCACCTGATAGGGCTAGAAAACCAATTTAATGTATAAAATGTTCAAACGAACCCTAAATAATTTCAATTCTTTTACGACACACATATAGTTGCATGTTCACTCCAGATAAAAGGTCTAGCAATTCAAACACCATCCATTGCCGCTGTGACCCCATTATGTAATTCAAATCAAGATGAAAAATCAAGTAGATCACACACAGTTTATTATCAGCAACTGTGTGAGATGTAGTACAAAATATCTTGGAGCACTGTCGGTGTATAGTACGCCTATGGCTTACGCAAGAAGGTGCGTCGGCTACAGTCCACAGCCAGCATCTCAAGCACACTAGCTCGCTCCCCAAATATCATTTCACTGTTCAATTGTCGCCGGTGAAAGATGGGCACATGGACTCACATCGTGAGGGCAACTTCGGTGGCCCACTCCGGCGAGAGCGCGGCGGCAGCCGCCATGTGCGTGCTAACAAGGTGCATGGGCGCGGCCGCAATTTGTGACCGGGTGGCAAAGGTAGCCCAAACGGCCGCTGTTGCTTCTCAGGTGGCGGCAACAACATCTGCCTCGGGGATAGCAACTAGCGAGAGCGGCACAGCAGCTGTTCGTTCCGTAGCGGCGGCCTTAGCCCTGATGGAGGCCGCCCACAAGCATGTCAAGGCCACCCATGCCCAGCACCTAGCGGTCACCGCACAAATCGAACGAAGCTTCTCCAACAACGGTCGGCAACCCACGGCCGATGAGCTGGCAATCTCCGAGAGCGTTCGAGCAGCCATTCGTTCCTCCGCCGCATACCTTGCGACAACGGAGCCCGTCCAAGCCCAAATCGCGTCCGCCCACGCCCAGCTCATGGCGGACTTTTCAAAAGAGATGGCTGGCGCGGATGGCGAGATGCTTGCCGAGTATGGTGTGATGGATGCCATGGAGCCCCTTCCCCAGGAGAGCATCAGGCGCGAGCTGGGCATGGAGGTGGCGGCGGAGATCGACGAGAACCAGCTGTAGTAGTACTTTATATTTTGTTTAATTAAGAGCGCCGATCTTTAATTTGTTAGAGCAATGTTTAGGTCAGCTAGCTCTGTTTAATTGCTGAACTTGCCCGATTAAGAAGTGTGAGTGTGTTGTAGTCTCCTTTGTGTAGCCAAATTATGCAATGACGCGGATGACCACTGTAACCATGGAAATTCGAACCAAAACTTTTGACGTTCAAACTCATCACACACGGGTTAAGCTATCTTAATCGTTTGTGATGTCCACATATCGTACACAGTTCTGAATAAGGGACCGTGTCTGATGACACTTTGCACGCCAGTTTTTTGGCTGAAGCAATTCCAAATTTTTGGCTTCCGCGGAAATATCTACCTCCCCGCCCCCTCCCCCTTACCAAAAGCCACATTTCCCCTCTTTCCACCTTCCTTTCCAAGTTGAAACCTTCACTCCTTGCTTGCAGCGCCGCCGCCTCCTCGCCGACGACCCTCCTTCACGCTGCTAGGTCTCCCCTATCTAGGCAGGTAATCCACACCCGACCCCCATCCTCCTCCTCCTTCCACATCCCACATGCCCCGACCAGAGGCGCGAGCGCGACACCTTCCACCCAAATCACCGACCCTCCACCAAATAAGCGCCGACCTAAGCCATGGTGCACCTAGTATAGCCAGGACCTGAAGGAGCATTTGGCAGATGAGAAGCAAATCGCGACCGCACGTGCGAATGAGGTCGCGATGGCTTCCATTCTTGCCAACCCCTAGATCTTGGAGGAGCACCTTGCCAATTGCTAGCTACGCCAGTTAAGCATGCTCGGTTTACCCATTGCGTGTGCTGCTCCTGCCTTTCCTTCACAAAACCTAGTGAATTGTGCTATCTAATTTCACCATGCAATCTGTTGCTCTAGTGTATATGTTCTATATGTCGTGCAGTGTGGTGCTCACTTATTAACTGTTTTGTTAATTAGTTGTCGTCTTCAGTTAACTGTTTGGTTCAATTCTACAAATGTGATGTTCAATTCTTCAGGCTGCAATTTTGTATTGTCTTGCATGTGAGAAATAAATCGCATTTATCTTTACAAAATTGTGGGTGCATTCTGTTATTGTATACCATGTGAGGAATAAATTGAATTTGGCTGTAGTAAATGCATGAGAAACAAATGCAATTGCTACAATTGGTTGTAGTTAACTATTTGGTTAACTCTCTGATCTTCTATTAGGAGTATGTTATATTGTGCAATGTGGTGCTGAGTTAATGTTTGGTTCATTTGTTGTGGTGTTTAGTTAACTGCTTGGTTCAATGTTATATTGTGCAATGTGGTGCTCAGTTAATGTTTGGTTCATTTGTTGGGGTGTTTAGTTAACTGCTTGGTTCAATTCTGCAATGCGATGTCCAATTGTCGTGGGTAGATTTTTGTATTGTTGTGCATGTGAGGAATAAATCGAATTTGCTACACTTACTACATGAGAAACAAATACAAGTGCTATATTTCCTAGTTGTTAATCATGCTTGGTTTGGGTAAATGGGTTTTCCGTGTGGCTTCAATTAATCTGATGAATCTGCAATGTGCTTATTTTTCATCAACATATTTTACTGATAGCATGCGAACCCTTACTTAACCTGATGACTAACTACCTTATATGTGTTGCAGGGAAACAATGGGAAGCACTGAGGTTTACAATAGAGGTTAGCACATGCATGGTCCATTGTCAAATAACACATTATTGTGCAATTGCAGGAACCATTCTAATATTTTGGTTTTTAACAATTTGATCTTGCACATGTAGGTCCTGCTGTCAGAGGTTTTGACCCACTGTTCGATCCTTTTTGCATATGTGGAAACGAGTTGTCCAGGAATATCAATCAAATCAAGAAACTCGGAAAGATTGTTAGGATAAAGAAATTAGCAACAAAAAACAACAAGATCTTTGTCTTCACAATGAAGAAGACATCAGTTCACTACAAGATGGTACTAATTATTATACCTTGCCTTTTTTTATTCCTTTGCCCCTTTTCAATATAGAGAAGATATTTATGCACATCCTTGTTTTCAGGCCTTTCCAAAGCAGTTCACTGATGATTACCTCTCAAACCACCTCTATGGTCAGGAGGCGAGGAAGGTTTTGATACAACACCCATGGTTCAATATTGAAGTGTTCCTAAAGAGGTTGAAGGACGGACGGTCAATCATCCATAGGCACTGGCCTAAACTTGCAAAGACCTTCAACATGAATGAAGGCTCAATATTCACCTTCTGCTTCAGCAGTTTTCCAGATGAGATGCATCTGTCTATATACTGCCTATGATGCTAATTTCGAAAGGTTCTACATGTTGCATGTGGAACTTGCTACTGGTGTAGTTGTGTAATGGGGTAGCTAAGTGCTGAAGCTATATCATGTTGTACTCTGATGTATTTCAATTATGAAATTCTGTTCCTTAATATGGAAATGAAATATATTGTGTGCTTAATATGAATGTTAATTAGATTAATAAATGAATTATTAATAATAGGGCAATTAGCCTGCTAATGGCAAATTAGCCTACTAATTGGGTTTTGATATTGCAAACGGTCTTTGAAAAAATACCGTGGGCGATAAACTCAGGTAACGCACATAGTTTCTAGGAATAAGCCGTGTTGGATCAACAAACAATCACACACAACTTTCTCTTGAAAACTGTTTGTGTCAGGCCACCTTGCGCAAACGTTTACCACATAAAAACTGTGTGTCATGGACAGCCTTTGCCACATAGTTTTTTCTACGGACTGTGTGTGCTACATTCAATAACGCAAACGATTTAACGGGAAAAATTGTGTGTGATGTACCTGTGAACGGAAATGTTTTCCTTGGAGCGACTGTGTGGGATGTGCATACGAACGGAAACATTTAGCAGGGACTTACTGTCTGGGATGTACTTGTGACAGGAAACAATTTCGCCGTATAATTGTATTTTTTTAGCTCTACTATACGTATTTCCGTATTTCAGTGCTCACAGATCGCACCCGACCTGATTTTGCCGAAAGTGTGTGCCAGCAGGGCATATCCCCGATGTTTTCTGGGTCATGTGGGAAGGACCCCCTATCGCCCACACTCACTTGGCGACGGTTCCAGATGCCGTCGCGGAAAGGGATTTTATACCGTTTGTTTAGGACCGACGCGCACCAGTGGAGGTTCAAACTAATATCACCGCTTCTAAGTCTAGCTTCGAAACCTCACAATTTTTGCAAAGGGGTCAGCCACTGAGAATTCATGGATGGGGTTGACCCGATGATTTCGGATTACTCTGTCATCTGAAGTTCCAAAATGAAATTCAACATTTTTGGAGCCTACTCCATTTTGCCGCAGGCGCCGGCGCTGATCAACAGACCATTCATTTTTGCAAAATAAATGTAGGGCAAACCTCATTTCCTTCAGCACACTTGCTTTGAGAACAAAGAACCTGGCGAATATAATCCCCGGTAAGGTCCCTCAGTAGGAGTTGAAAGTAATTTCTAAGAGACGCAGATCTAGGCATTCAACGTGATTGTTATATTGTATCACATTATCCACCACTGGGCCTAATCTTATTTGCAAAAGAAGAAAACGTGTTAGTGCCTACATGCAGTTTTGAACATTACTACATGACTTGCTATTTGGTTTGCATGATTTGTAAAATGCACTAACATGCCATCTTCGATCTGACAGATTAACATGGGCATTCTAGAAAAATGTAGCCTTCTTCACAAGAGGTTGGAGTGGATAAAAAGTTCCCTAAGAAAACTAGTACAGATGAATCCAAAGGAGAAATGCTTATTGAATATAACCATATGGATCAAGCAACCAATATAGGGGGGGCATGTATGTACTGAAATGCTCCAAAAGAACCTTGAGAAATTGTAGTACATTGCCATTGTAAACTTGGAAAAAGGTGTCACAAATTGAACTCCCTTATGGTTAACATTTAACAGGAAAGGAACATCACCTCGATATATAGCTTCTCCAGGCACGGAAAGCATCTCGGGAAACTAACAACTTGCTCCAGGTCAGGCCCGATAGATTCTAGTTCCAAGACCTTAACTGTGCGCAGTTTCGGGGTCAAGCTTATCGGGATCATTTTCTTAATGACAGACAAACAAACATCTTCAAAATTAGAAATAATGTTAATTTGTAGAAGGAGAGGTAGAAGGCGGTTGTTGTACCTGAACGAGTGTGGATCCAATAACAAGTTCGGAGTATTTGTCAGACAAGTAGCCCACCATTGTCAATTTCGGCGCAGAAATGACATTGATTCTTGTTGGACCTTCTTGATCAACTACAAGTAATCTCTCAAGTGCAGGTGTGTCTTGCATGACCATACCGTGGTCCTCCTTTTGTGATGTCTTCCTCCTGCACCAGCAACACACATAAATAGTCCGGAGAGTCATGGAGGTGACGTGGAAGGTACTCAACCCATTGATCGCCTAAAGACGAAGGTAGTCGAGTGCAGTACAGCCACGGAGCAGGCGCTCCATGTCACCCTTTGAGAGGCAGATGGCGACGAGCTCGAGGTGCTTCAGTCATGGTAGAATAAGAGCGGGCGCGTCTTTAAGGAGCGGGAAATGGCAGTTCCTGAACTTGGCAACGCGCAACATGGGCGGGAGGCGGAGTGCGGTCATTGGCAGCGACCGCATATGCCCATCATCAAAAGTGAGCTCCTCGAGCTGATCTAAGGCGGGGGATCGGAACCAGTCATCAAGCTTCGCTCGGTCCTTGCTGTTGGAACAGAACTTGCCCATTCTAAGGCCTTTGGTTGGGCCAAGGTGACTGCCAAGGATCTTGGATAACGCATCCAAGCTTTTGCGATAGCCATGGAAGAGCCCGTGGGTGTCGATGAAGCCGAGAGGGCTGGAGTTCCATAGGGGGTGCCACCACCGGGAAAGGAGGGTTGTCCGCGCCCCATATTTGATTGGGAGGAGGGAGATGATGACTCTCAACATATCATCGGGGAGGCTGCTGATTAAGACTAGGCCTGATGGAGTCACTTGCGGTTCTAGCTCGCCCCGCCTCCGCTTGTTGGCAGCCTAGTTCTCCACCTCTGGACTCTCCTTGTCAGCGGCGCTTTCTGATGGAAATGGGAGTACAGGGAATATTTAGTTAAAACATGGCAATAGAAAAGTGTATTGGTAACAAGAAGTTATTAGGTAGGGATATACTAAGAAAAGGGAATAACAATTGGTTGCTTAAATACTACACAGTTCATTTGACTTGCTGGGTAAGTCAACATATGCAGATAGTTGAAAAGAAAACTTACTTCGAACAAAGTCTGGATGGATGATTTTGTCAGGGAAGTTAGCATAAATCTCATGACCAGGCGCTTCTGTGTGCAGTGCAATTTTATTGCCAGCTTTCAGTACATAAAACTTTGCAATTTCGTTCCAAAAGACAGTGCCAAAATAGGAGTCACCACGTTCATCATGTCTTACAGTAGCAACGATTGTAAATCCATGGTTTGTGTGTAGTATGACATTCGTGGAGCCTTGATGTATGTAAAGGGAAAAATTGTGCACTACATAATCTGTTGCATAGCGAGGGATGTCCTGCAGAAAATGGTAGGGTTGTTAAACAAAATATGGTAACATGCAAATATGGGCCCAAATTGAAAGAACTGTACAACAATTGAAATCGAAGGACAAAAGTCTATAATTAAACAGATAGGGTAAACATGATGTCATGGAAATATGAGAGTAATCGAAAGAACAATACATCATTAATTTTCCTAATATAGAAAGAAGAGGGGGGAAATCCCCTTTGACGTATATGGTGCATGTGGCATCTTTTATCCAAATGTAGCAATATTTAGAATATGTTCAGGAAAGTAGGCCATGCCAATCGATTTAGGGTGAGATTGAACATACCGCGCGCGTCCTCAAGTTATCTAGTACGATGAGATGGAATCTCCGGCGGGGGTCGCTAAGTCCTGAAGTGTCGGCGCACTGTACAGTCTGTGAATGAAAGAAAAACCTCAAATCAACTCGAATAAAAATGAATTCACGGCAATTTCCGTCGGGTGATTAAAGGAGGCAGATGAACTGGGATAAGATATGAGATAATATCTCGTTAAATTAGTTACCTTGTCGTCCATGAGAAAGAACCCTCAGTACCGCAGATTCCCCCAACCGAGCGGAGCTGGGTCGACCACGAGCAGCCTTGAGAAAGTCGATGGGGATAGGCGGCGGCAAGCGGAAGTGGCGAAATGCGGTGGGCTTTGCCAGCAGCCTAGCGGCAGCGGCATGCGTCGAGATAAGTGTTTACCGCCGCGATAGGCAGTGCCATGGCATAGACGTGGAGGAGCTTGTGCAGGTGTGAATGGGAAATGTACCGGAGGGGCCGAGGGGGTGGCGTGCGGGGTGAGGGTTTTTGGGATGTGGGGATGGTGAGGGTTTTCTTTTTTTATTTTTTGAATTGGGTGGTGAGGGCTTTCTGTCCCACAAAGAATTTTTTTTGGGGGGGGGGGGGCGACGGTTTGCTAGAGAGAACCGTGTGTGATTGACGCAGCAGGCAAAATGAAAGTCATTGCACACGGTTCCAATTTTGGGAACCGTGTGTGATTGATGTACTACCTCCGTC
The DNA here is from genome assembly GCF_018294505.1 of Triticum aestivum. Lineage (NCBI taxonomy): Eukaryota > Viridiplantae > Streptophyta > Magnoliopsida > Poales > Poaceae > Triticum > Triticum aestivum. The sequence continues at coordinate 334,453,621 of NC_057809.1, forward strand.
CTTGTTTATTGATCCCCCATTGTATATTTTACCAAAATTTGGTGAAATATTTAACATACTCAGACATAGATAATAAGCGTACACGTACATAAGCATAGTTCAACCATAAGTACATAGTTCAACTGTCATTAAGCATACTCAAGCGTACATAGTTCGATCCATCCCACATCTCATCTCACATGCAGCCGGAACGATCCTGAAGCTTCTCCAAGTACTCGGCGTACGCGCCATGCGCCACCCTACGAGAATACTTCTGCTCGAAGGAGCCAACGGTCTGTCCTCTTGCATGCCCAGAACACTTAGATACGCGTCATGAATCTTGTGGTGGCAAAATGGGCATCCATAGCCGTCGTTCTAGGTCCTAATATGCCTGTTATGCATTCCCGCATAAAGTTCCCTCGGGATTCGCCTCTTGTACCTCCTCTAGGCATCTTCATCCGCACTGTCCACATCGCCAGACATCATCTATACAAATAGTAAAACAAATTTGGCATCAAATCATTGATTACATGACGTGAAGTAGCATTAGGAATTTATGGCTATTTATTTATACATATCCAGAGATTATGGTACGATTTTTAAGCACAGTTGTCTATGTACAGACAAATCTTGAAGAAAATAATGGCACAAACATAGGTATGTCATTCAAAATCAATTGTCAAGTCTTGGCTAGGAGTTATTAGCACGAATACTAACCCTAGTCGGATTACTAGCATAAATCATTTGCACAGATGAAACAACTAATCAGTTATCACCTGTACCATTCAAACAATCAATACACTACACGTATCTAATGAAACTTACTCAGATTTGATGGATTGGGAGAACATAACCACATGATTCCATTCCAAAAAGGGGGAGGCAGGAGTAACCAGAGAAACCCTATGATCTATTTGACACATAAATGGGTATAGATGACTAACCAGCTGAACGACGTCGTCGAAGTTGTTGCCGGAGTGGTCATCAGAGTCGTCGCCGGAGTGGTCGTCGGAGTCGGTGTGGAACTCCGCCTCCGGTTGTGGAAGCTCGACGCCGTCGTCGATGTCAGGGTGCAGCGATAACTCGCCGGCAGTGATGGCAACCTTTGTCTCCATCTCCATGCCGTGCTCCAGTGCTTTAACAGCCCTGGCGTCACCACTCCCTCTGATGGGGCACTTCGGCGTCATCCTCATACACTGACGGCTTCGAGGACTGAGAGCGGCATCGAGGATGCAAGCGGAGAGAGAGGATTGTGTGTGCGTAGCGAGGATGTGGGAGGGCGCACCATTAATATGGAGTAGTGGGAGTTGTGGGAGAGAGGCAGGCGGCGGTTAAACCGATGGCCTGCCTCCCGGTGAGCCTGCGCACCGGACTGCTGGCATGCCTACCAAAGTTTCACACAGCTACTCACACGCCTCCCGATGACACTACACAGCGATCACGCCTCTGTCAATTCACACACCTGCACGCACGCCTCCCCTCTACCTACACGGTGGACTGCTCGCATGCGTCCTGTCAACTCACGCCTGCTCGCACGCCACACGGGTCGCGCGGCAGCACATATATTGTTTTTCTATTTGGATGATTAATGATGCCGCTTTATTGCTTAACCGAAGCATGGCACGTATGCATTGTTGGTCTAACGCTCATAGTTCGAATAAATAATCTGTTTGGGATATTGGTTCCCAATTATTAATAATCTCCCGTCTGTAATTAGATAAAGATCACATCAAAACTGGTCTCAAATTTGACAAAAAAAAGTACAATGGCACTTTGTATTGGTGTCCATATGACAACACGATAAGTTTCATGAACTTCAAATAAGTTTTGGATGTACTACAATTTAAAAATCAAGATTCTCAATGTTTGAAATTTGTTGCACGGGGAGTAAACATGCACCCAGTGAGACACATGTGTTTTTGCAATCCATTTAGGTGCACTATCACATGTGCATGTAGCTCAAATTTGATTTTTGCACATTATACCCATAGAAAATCAATCAATCAATGTACTAAAACGTCTTAATGATCTCTGTCATTTTTTTTCAAATTAAAACATCCCTCCTTTGGTAACATGTATGTTCACTGCGGGATAATTAATTTAACATGCATCGCAGTTGCGGTGGATTCGCGGTGTGTGTGGGGGGTGTGCGTCTGGGGGTGGCGGGTGGCTCGTAGTACACTACGAGTTGTGAGCTACAGTGTGGGTTGGCCGTTTTGTTAGGCAGGCTGGTGCCACATCAGAGTCATGAAATCGTTATTTAAAAAATTACACAACCCTTTCATAAATAAATGTTTTGCCACATGCAGTCGATGGTTGTCCTACACGACACTTGATACTCGCGTGTGACTCTTTCTGTGGGCCCGCAAGGTCGTCGTCCATCACTTTGACGAGCAGCCGGTAGTAAGGTTAATTTGACCAGCAAGGTAGAATCTTTTTTGTTTGTGTTATGGTGATATATAGTACGCGTTGAAGAGGTGGGAGGGTACTAGCATATATACTATACGTATGTGTCCGTGAACAAGTACACCTCACTCAGTGTCGGGACTTTCTGGTTCCCGGGGCACCCGCCACATCAAAATTGTGAAATTGGTTATTCAAACATCACACAACACCTTTTTGGGCCACATGCATATATATCCTAGCTAGGACACTCACGTGTGATGCTTCCATTTGTGGGCCCGCGAGGCCATCGTAGATGCATGCATCACTTTGACCTACATCGGGAGAGGTTAATTAATTTCACCATCGATGAGGATTCTTTTGGGTTGTACATATATTACAGCAGGAGCATATAGTATGCGGTGAAGAGGGGGGAAGGGGACCTTCATATGTAGTATGCTTGATATGAACCTCGCTTTGTGTGGGTGCATGGCTTACGGTTTTTTGAGGCATGTGGCACATCAAAGTTGTGCATTTTGGGTATTCAACATATATATGTTTGGCCCACATGCAAAGCGGTGGTGGTTGCCCTCTCGCACCCACTTAAGCGGTTATCAACAATATTGATGCTTTCCATCTATGGGCCCGCTTGGTAAATCACTTCGTTTTGCCTGACAACAAGAGAGGTTAACTTGACTTAGGAGGGAATTATTATTTTTGCTCTAGGATGACATGCATGATACACTGAACACACACATGCATGTGTACGCATGAATCCCTCCCATCGAGTCGAAGTGGCTAGTACAACGACACCATCATGAACCGTCTCGCTCTGTATGGGGAGCTAGTGTATGATTTTTGACACACGCGCCAGATCAATGTTGTGTATTCAAACGTGCATGCACACATCACCTCCATACATATGCATGTAGTGGTTGCCTTTGAACGATACACTCCCTCGCGTGGTTATTTGCGACAAGCCTATATATCCGTGGGCCCGCGTGGACATCCACGATCACCTTGACCAACAACAAGATAGATTACCATGGCAGATTCTTCATTTTGTTCGTGTTATGATAGTATAGGTCATGGTGAGATTCAGACCTAATTAAGTTTGAGCGCATATACTATGCACGCATGCATGCATATATGAATCCCCGTCATTGGCTTGAAGTGTGGTGTAAATACATATGCATTGTCAACCTAACCCTAACTGAGTGTGGGGATTTCTAGTTCGAAATCATGGTGCCACATTAATGCTGTTCCATTGTTACTCAAAAACACACCTCTCCATACATATGTTTGGGCTAGCTACTTACGTGATTATTGGCGAGCTAGCCCATCTTCGGGGTTGCATGGACGGCCATCACTTTGACCAACAACAAGAGAGAGGTTGTACGACCAAGGTGGGTTATTCTTGGTCCGTTTTACGATCCATCTTTGTGAGATATACACATCTCTGGCCCGCCGACTGAAAGTGTGTGTGTGTGGGGGGGGGGGTTGCTACATCGCACTTTGCTAGGTGAACCTCGGTTGGGGGGGGCATGCATTCATAACTTAATTAGGATTCCCTTCGTGGTGACACGAGGGGGGTGGGGGCTACTAGCTACTTCGTACTTTGCTAGGTGAACCTCAGTTGGGGGGGGAGGGGGCATGCTCATAGCTTAGGATTCCCTTCGTGCCGACACAAGGGGGGGGGCTGCTAGCTACTTCACACTTTGCTAGGTGAACCTCGGTTGGGGGGCATGCATTCATAGCTTAGGAATCCTTCGTGCCGACACGAGGGAGGGGGCGCTGCTAGCTCTACTTCACACTTTGCTCGGTGAACCTCGGTTGGGGGGCATGCACTCATATCTTAGGATTCCCTTCGTGCCGACACAAGGGAGGGAGGCGGCTAGCTACTTCGCACTTTGCTACGGTGAACCTCGGTTGGGGGGGCATGCATTCATATCTTAGGATTCCGTTCGTGCCGACACAAGGGAGGGGGGCGGCTAGCTACTTCGCACTTTGCTACGGTGAACCTCGGTTGGGGGGCATGCATTCATAGCTTAGGATTCCCTTCGTGCCAACACAAGGGAGGAGGGGGATGCTAGCTACTTCACACTTTGATAGGTGAACCTCGGTTGAGGGGGAGGGGCATGCATTCATAGCTCATTCCCTTTGTGCGGACACAAGGGCGGGGAGGTGGGGGCAAGCAATACCGTGCGCTTTGCGAGAGAGGTGCCACATCGAAGTTGCATTTGGTATTTAAAAATAAAACCACCCTTTTGATACATAAATTTGGTCCACGTGCAAGTGTGATCGTGTTCTGACCCTCTCCCACGACATTTTTTACCAAATTTATGAACGTTAGATAAGTCAGATGATGCAACAGACATGGTTCACTCAAACTAACCGTGTGCCACGCCGGTGCACCTGTCACGCACACATCCGCACAGTACATTGGGATCCACGAGGCTCCCCCTCTCAAAAATATCTGCCCACCTCGAGGGGTTTTCTATTTCATAACACACGATTGTTATCTCTGGACCGTGTGTGATGTTTCTTGTTCCCAATCCCGCCTGCATCCCTAGAAATATCTGCCAACCTAGAGAGTTTTTCTGTTTCATAACACACGGTTGTTATCTCCGGACCGTGTGCGATGCACTATCATCAAAAATTTCAATAGCTCGGCATTTCACTCCCACCTTTGACTCCCGCGTAGTAAAATTTTCAGTACCTGCGTCATTTCCTCAAACACGCCGCCCCCCTCCACACACACACACCAAAACCTCCTCGGGCGTGCGTGCGCGCACACACACACCCCTCCCTCGCTTGAAACCATAGCAAAGTCCCCGCCGCCGCTGGCGCCGCCGCAAGGCCTCCATTGTCAACATCTACTGGTTTGTCTGTGCAGCTTACCCACCGATCTCCATACCCAGGCCGCCCTGAGTTTCTTAGATGACGCCTGCCAAATGCCCCCTTTCCAACAGATCCCCATCCCCATCCTCCACTCCAGAGCATCACAGCCTAAGCCCGGGTACGCTTCCCATGGAGCTCGAGGAGCGACTGGCCCAAAAGAGGTGTATAGCCGTCTCTTCGCTCGACATCGCCGAGGAAGCTGGCGACCATTACTGGGAGCAGGCATTCAAGCAGCGGGCTATAGTATGCGGGCATGTCTCGTCCGGCGGCTATGACATCGACATCATCAACAGCGACGCCCTGAGGCGGGCTATGTCACAGGTTAAGTGGCCCACCCCAACCCCTCGGGTTCAATCGCCATCGATCTCATCCATGGCCCCGCTGATGATCTCCTCTGGCTCGCTGTTAACATTTTGCCATTCTACATCACCATTGAGCCCCTTCTGTCATTTCTGAAGGACACGTTCTGTGACGCTGGCTTGGGATCGACAGCTTCCAAGTCATACCTCATCGACGGCGACCACGGGGAGGGCACCCTCTCTGGCTCTTCCAAGGGGAAAGAGCCCATCTGCTCTTCCAAGGGGAAAGCACCTGTCTGCGACATCAGGGAGGGCACCCTATAGTCGTGCTCTTCCAAGGGGAAGGAGCCCATCCGCGACAACATGGAGTGCATCCAGGGTCCGTGCTCTTCACAGGGGGAAACCCATGATTTGTTTTGTCAAGTCCCTTTTGTAGTGTAGTGAGAATATGTCCAGTTTTAATTGCTATATCAGGTTGTTTGCAGTATGCCTTGTTTATTTCAGTTGTTCACAATGTGATGCTCTATATGTGCAATTATTTACTATGCAGTACATTTCATCAATCCAGTTTTAAACATACCGATAGGAATGCATATATTTGCTTGTTGTTAAGCCTGTTATAGCTAGCATATGCCTCTTTCAAAGTTTTTGATTGTTCGATTGTCTGTAGTTAGCATATGTTCAGTTTCAAATGCTATCTTTGGTTTTTCATAGTTTGCCTTGTTTATTCCAATTATTCACAACGTGATGTTCTATATGTGCAAGTATGAACTATGCAGTTTAATTTCATCAGTACCAGTTTCAACAATACCACTATGAATGACTACATTTGGTTGATGCATCTTGTAGTTAACACGCCTTTCCATTTTTATTTAACCATAACCATTGTACTTAGACTGGCACAATACCAGTTTGAATGACCATGTTTGCTTGTTGTTAAATGTTTGGCCTATTGCAGTTAGCACAACTTTCCACTTGTTTTTCTTTACTAGTGTGCTTAAACCTGCACACTGGAGCTATCTCTTGGAGATTATTTTGTCTGCCATGTGTAATTTTGGTTGATGTTTAGCCTGTTGTTCTTAACATGCTCCTTGATGTACCTAAACAGGACAATTTTGGGAACGGATACTGTTTTTCATCGAGGTTAGTTTCATCCCATGGCTTATATCTGGTCACTATTCAGGATATCGGTAGCTGGTACCATATAGGCTGGCGGCTAATAAGGGGCTAATCGGTGAATCGGACTTTTTACTGAATATATCTGCAACCCATTTTTCCTTAGGTTAACTAGGGCCATATGTAATATATCTGAGGCTACATAACAACATGCGCTGTAGTTAATGTCTAAATATGCAATCCTAGGCTACATAGCAACAAGGAAGAGTGTTACATTAATGTTCTGATGATGTCTAGATATACGTAGAAGAGCAGCAGCAGCAACAGCAACAACATAGCCCTGTTTGGATACTCAACTTAGCTAGAGGTTAGAGTTAGTTTCTAGCTTATTACTAACCCTGAACTAACTCCATCCAAAGAGTTGTTTGGATGGCAGGGTTAGATTGATAATAAATACAGTAGGAGAACTAGCTCCAATTAGCACCTCTTGGGTTGGATACTAGTTTTTTTGGGTGGGTTATAGATGCAACTAGCTCAAACTAGCCCTCTTGTTTAGATATACTTTAGGGCTATTTGAGCCCGAACTAGCTCAAACTAACTATAACTCATGTATACGGCAGTAGATAATTTTTAAGAATGAACTAAACTCCTTCCGGCCCATAATATAAGATGTTAATTCATCTAATATGTGAGTATATTGGATGTTATAAGATACTCCCTCCGTTCCTAAATTTTTTTCTTTTTAGAGATTTCAAATGGACTACCACATACGGATGTATATAGACATATTATAAAAGAGTGTTGTACAACATCATTGTGCAATTGCTGTTTAGCTTCTAATATTAACTTGGTGCTTTTAGGTACATATGTCATTGGTAAAGATCCGCGTTTCGACCCTTACTGCATATGGGGCAATGAGATATCAATGAACTAGCATCAAGTGAGGAAGCTTATAAAGATTGTTAGTAAAATGGGTTCAAAGATGGCAATTAAACTATTTGTTTACGCTTTATACAAGACAACAACGAACTGCAGGATGGTAAGTAAGAACTCTGCAGCCCTCTTTTTACTGCCCATAATAAGTTGTGTTAGATGACAATGTTTGAATCTTTCTCCTTTGCAGTGGTTGCCAAAGCAGTTTATTCAAGATTACCTCTCAAACTACATGATTGGTGGGCATACAAAGGTTAAAGTATTTCTACCAGAACACGATGATTATCTAGATGTTTTCATGAAGACCATGAAGGATGGGCGGTCGGGAATCACAAGGGGTTGGGCTAGAGTCATGCGTGCCTTCTGCATGGTGGAGGGCACAATATGGGCATTCCGCTTCACCTTGTTCAGCATCCAGAATATACTTCGCCTCTTTATTTACCGTCTTTAATATTACAAGTATACAACTGTGGTTCATCATTCTTTATTTGGTCCTTATTTAATTTTTGAACATATGTACCTATGAATCGAATAATTCATTGGTTGTTTCAAACTGATGGATATGAATAAAGCCGTAGCATACATTCAAATTCAAATCCAAATCCGATGCAATTTGGAAAAGCAGCAATTAAATTATGGTGAAATTACGCTCTCCAGGTTGTTACGGCACACATGGTTGGTAAAACACAAACGTTTGCGATAAGCACCATAATCAGAGATGGTTCACAGAGAGGAAAGTGTGCAAGCATGCACATAGTTGTCATTTGCAAAGCGTGTGCGATGTCAGTCAATATCACAAACGGTGCCGGAAAACTAAACGTTTGTGTTAGTTGCCTTATCGTACACGATTCACAACCATGAACTGTTTTTGATGAAGTATGCATCGTAAACGTTGCACCATAGCATGTGCGATAGTTGTCGTGTACGACGATGTTACGACGGTCCAACATTTCGTCATCCTGTCCGACACTCGTACGACAATTAGCTAATCTTCTTAACGATGAACCATTTGTGATGGGCCACGCATCATCGACGTTCTATAATAGTGAACCGTTTGTGATGGGCTGCGCATCGTAAACGTAGCACCACAGAAAACCGACTGCGATGGCAATGCGAGCAGAGACGAGTAGGAGTACTGTAGGGTCCCTATCCCCGGCGGTTTCTGGGTCGTGTGGGAAGGACCCCCCTATTGCCCACACTCACTTGGTGACAGTTGCAAATGCCGTCACGGCAAGGGTTTTTAACCATTTGTTTAGGACCGACGCGCACTAGTGGGTGTGTCTGTCGGGGGGGGGGGGCAATGTGTGCGAGAGAGGCCTAAAGATAATGTGCATGCGGGAGACATGTAGGCACATATATGTGCGTGTAGAGGTCTAGTAGAGACTGCACGTGTGTATATATGCATGTGAGAGAAATATTGTTTTCCAACTGAGATTAGTGAAAAGAGTGGTACATGGTAGTCACAAAGAGAGAGAGAGAGAGAGAGAGAGAGAGAGAGAGAGAGAGAGAGAGAGAGAAAGTGTGTGCGTGAGACACCCCGACACCCCGGGAGATATTGTGAGCATGTGTGAAAGAGAAATTCCTATGTATATAAAGTGTGTGCGCTTATGCGTTAGATAAAGAGATATATAGCGCGTTTGTGAGAATAGGCGAAGGCATAGTGCATCTATGTGTAAAAGTCGGTTCTACGCATTAAATTAAAATATAAATGGAATTATTATTTTTGGATCAGCTCATGAATTTTGCAATTTGTGTATGAACGAAAGTCGGTCTATCAGACACCCATACTCTATTGAATTCTAGCATGTGCATGTGTTTATTTCATATTATTGATCCATAGAGTGAGGGCGGTTTGAAATACAGGCAGTGCATTGCTTTTGCAATTTATATATAAACATTAATTAGTGCACTCCATGTTGTTAGTGTGAAGCACTTTATACATTTTTCAATTACATGGATACATTGCAAATTGCTAGCTATGAAATAGAATACATGTTGAATTCAACATAAAGGGGGTTTCGAAGATTTGAATTCATAGGAAGTGCATTCATCTATTTGAACCCGAGATAATGGCATTTGTAAATCAGATCTAAAAGGGGGCATTAATCTTTGTTGTGCGTTCGAACATGCTATATATTCATACGCATGTCTAACTATTTTTTTTGCAACCAAGGAGATTATATCTAGAACCATGCATGAACTGAGGTAAGTTGCATATTTTTTAATATATACTCGTGTACAATGTATATTCAAATGTACCCCCTGCATTCCAAAATAATTGTAGTTTTAGGATTTTCAAGAGTCAAGATTTGTGAAGTTTGACAAATCCTGAAAGTTCAATTCAAGAGAACCGAAAACGTTAATGCTTCTGCTCCCAAATATTGAATGAAGCACCAAATAAGCCCCTGGTCACCCGTAACCGCGCGAGACTAATGTTTGGTGGTAGGAAATTACTGTCCTGACTCTGGCACGTGTAGCCTATCGGCCTGATCCCCGAAGGTCTAAACCGGGGTAGGTTTGTAACTTCACCAAGACGCTAGTCTCAACCGCCTCCGAGAAGCATTCATATGCTGTGGGCACCTAAACACCCTTGCACTCTGCCGAAATCTATCCCGCCCACCATTTGGGACACCTGAGATTACTGTCCTACCCACAACCCACAATATGTCCGAAATTTTAGATGGGGGCAAAGTTTGTAATTTTCCCCAAATTTCAAACAAGCGCGTACCAAACCGAAACATTGTTCACCCTTAGTTCCCCACCCCCTCCCTCTATTTCCCCATTCATACTTCATGGGCACCAAAATGCCCTCTCCACCAGCCGCAGAACCCCAGCCTCCTCCGTCCTCCACCCCATCGCTCCCAATCAACCACCGCCCTCCTGCATCACGCTAGAGCCTGTACCCGACGTCGTCGTCCAACGCAATTGCAACGCAACGCCCTCAAGGGCTTAGCAGCTGAAGCGGAGGCAGAGCTGCCTCCATGATGCTGATATGTCTCCAACGTATCTACTTTTCCAAACACTTTTGCCGTTGTTTTGGACTCTAACTTGCATGATTTGAACGGAACTAACCCGGACTGACGTTGTTTTAAGCAGAACTACCATGGTGTTATTTTTGTGCAGAAATAGAAGTTCTCGGAATGATCAGAAAATCCATGGAGACACTTTTTGGAATTAATGAAAAATATTGGTGAAAGAATCAGCATCAGGGGGCCCACAACCTATCCACGAGGGTATAGGGCACCCCCCTGGGGCGCGCCCCCCGGGACACCACCGACCTCAACCCCAACTCCATATATTCACTTTCAGGGAGGAAAAAATCAGAGAGAAGGATTCATCGCGTTTCACGATATGAAGCTGCCGCCAAGCCCTAATCTTCCTCAGGAGGGCTGATCTGGAGTCCGTTCGGGGCTCCGGAGAGGGGAATCCGTCGCCGTGATCATCATCAACCATCCTCCATCACCAATTTCATGATGCTCATCGTCGTGCCTGAGTAATCTCATCGTAGGCTTACTGGACGGTGATGGGTTGGATGAGATTTACCATGTAATCGAGTTAGTTTTGTTAGGGTTTGATCCCTAGTATCCATTTGGTTCTAAGATTGATGTTGCTATGACTTTGTTATGCTTAATGCTTGTCACTAGGGCCCGAGTGCCATGATTTCATATCTGAACCTATTATGTTTTCACGAATATATGTGAGTCTTGATCCTATCTTGCAAGTCAATAGCCACCTACTATGTGTAATGATCCGGCAACCCCGAAGTTACAATAATCGGGACCACTCCCAGTTATGAACGTATTTTGAGGAGTTCATGTATTCACTAGGTGTTAATGCTTTGGTCTGGTACTCTATTAAAAGGAGGCCTTAATATCCCTTATTTCCAATAGGACCCCGCTGCCATGGGAGGGTAGGACAAAAGATGTCATGCAAGTTCTTTTCCATAAGCATGTATGACAAAAAATGAATATAAAGACTTTCTTGCTAGTATAACTGTGGGGGAATCTAGGGAAATCACACAAGCTACCATAGGGAGCATTCATTTCCCTTCCATACATTATTTTGATCTCTTTATAGGTAGATGCATTAACGGTAAAGATCCGGCTTGTCACTTGTGCGTTCCAGATCTCAGTGTCCTCAAGAGTGCGGTATTAGGTGATAAACAATATAACTTGGGGGCCATTGTTGCACAAAGGTTGCATCTTAACGGTACAAGTGGAGATTTGTTTGGTGGAATTTATCCAACTCGTGTAGCTAATTATCTTGGTGTACCCATACATGGAAATGATATGGAGTTGCCTCCTGCTTATCTAGATTATAGTGCTACGGTTCGCCATCAGTTTCTTGAGAGGAATGAACAATTCCTCCAGTGCCGACTAATCTTTGATAGACAATGCACTGTCCATGTTTCCCTCCATGCTCCTACTTTCTTTAACTTTCGGGCAAAAATGAGATATGTTATAACCAGGGAGGAGGTGAACGAGTATAAGAGGAGGATGGAGGCAGCTCGCCTCCAAGCTGCAGCTCTTCAGGCAGTAGCTGCTGCATCTCAGTACAACCCCAGCTACGACTTTGGATATCCGTCGGGCCAGCAGTGGCCATAGACCAACTTAGGCAAAAGCCTAATCTTGGGGAGTACGTATTTCTCACCGACATTACATTCATGTTCACACACTCATTCTAGTTGTCGGTGCTCATACTTTTTCATTGTACTATCCATGCTATTTTATTTTATTTTCTAAGCCTTCTTCTTGTGTGTTTGAAAAACCTTAAGAAAAAACAAAAAATTAGTTGTAGCTTTTAGCTAGTTTACTTTCCATGCCTGTAGCAGTAGTAAGTAAAAGAAAACCCAAAAAGATTTCCCGTTCTTCTTTTGCTTGTTAGGAGCTTTCCTGTGTAAATAGTTTTATTTCTTTTCTTATTCTTCGGGGGTCGAGAGGAGAAGACCATGATGAAAATGTTGAGTGGCTCTCATATGCATTATTGTTGATTTAACCAAGCGCCCATATTACCTTGTCTTCTCCCTTGTATTAAATGCTTGCAGATTCCAGCTTAGTCCAACGCACATGCACTATTATTATTATGCACACCGTTCGGTCGTGCGAGTGAAAGGCAATAATGACGATATATGGTGGACTAAGTGAGATGAGAGAAGCTGGTATGAACTCGACCTATCTTGTTTTTGTAAATATGATTAGTTCATTGTTCCTGATTCAGCCTATTATGAATGAAACATTTTTGCAATGACAATTAGAGATTATAGTTGCTCATGCCATGCTTAATTAGTTAGGAGTTATAATGGTTTACCTTGCGTGCCAACATGCTATTAAAATGGTTGTGATGTGGTATGATAGGGTGGTATCCTCCTTTGAACAATTCAAGTGGATTGACTTGGCACATGTTCACGCATGTAGTTGAAACAAAATTAACATAGCCTCCATAATATTTATGTTCACGGTGATTTATACCCTACTCATGCTTGCACTCATTGTTGATTAATCTTAATGCATGTTCATGACTGTTGTCGCTCTCTAGCTGGTCGCTTCCCAGTCTCTTTATAGCCTTCACTTGTACTAAGCGGGAATACTACTTGTGCCTCCAGTTCCATAAACCCCAAAGTTATTCCATATGAGTCCACCATACCTTCCTATATGTGGTATTTACCTGCCGTTCCATGTAAATTTGTATGTGCCAAACTCTAAACCTTCAAATGAAATGTTGTTTTGTATGCTCGAATAGCTCATGTATCAACTAGGGTTGTCTATATCTTCCATGATAGGTGGGTTATTCTCACGATGAGTGGACTCCGCTCATCATTCATGAGAAAATGTCCGGTAACCGGGATGCCCAGTCCCATGCTCAAATCAAATCAAAATAATTGCAAACAAAAATCCCCAGGATTGTTGTTAGTTGGACGGCACCCGTTGTTTCGGACAAGCCATGGATTGATGTTAGTTGGTGGTGGGGGAGTATAAACTTTACCATTCTGTTTGGGAAGCGCCTATAATGTGTGTAGCATGGAAGATATCGAGATCTCTTGGTTGTTATGTTGACATTGAAAGTATGCATGTAACATCCCAAATTTCCAATTTGGAACGTTATACATAGGTAATTCATGCATATCATATTTTATTGCATATCGTGTTGTGATCCTGGAAATTCTAAGCAACTCAAGGACCCACAGAGAGAGTTGGGGATTTCACCGTTTTCATATTTGAATTTTTTCAAATATCGAAACAAGGATCATTTTTGTTTTAATATTTTTTCTCTCCGAAAATATTTCATATTAAAAATATATGAGAGAAGATAATATGACTTCTCCAAAATAAATGAAATATTGGAGGAAAAATACTAAAATCAAATAATGAGTTTTATTTGGATTTTACCGCTATTTTATTTGAATTAGGAAAAAAGCGTTCTTCAAAATTGCATTAGAGGCCCAAATAAATGTTCACTCTGTCCGGCATATTTTTAGAGGACCGTGAAAATTTATATTGGGATTTTTGGAGTCCATTTAGTATTTCTTTTGTTAGTTTTTCTGCGCCAGGATTTTATAAAAATAAAAAAAGGTAACCGACTTACCGGGCCCTGTCCGGCTAGGACACTTGGCCCGGTCGGCTTTAAAAGCTGAGTCCCGTGACCCCGACAACCCAAGCCGCACCGTGCCCCGCCGAATCCTAGCGCCACCCGTCGCGCACCGCCGCCGCCAGCGCCGCCGCCCTCCGTCCCACCGCCCCGCCGGAGCCGCGCCATCACCGCCCCGCGGTCCCGCCGCCGCCGACCTCGCCGGAGGTAGCCGCTGCCGCCGCCGCTGTTCGTCGGTTTTCTTAGAAAAACCGTTCGTTTTTTTAGATCTTGTTTTTTTATATATAGATTGGTTCGTCCAGTTTTTTGTTGGTTTATTTATTTAGCGGACCTTCGTCCGTACGTTCGTTAAACGAACGTTGTTCGTCCATTCGCCGCAGACAGCGAATGTTCGTTCGTTAGCCTGTTCGTCAGTTTTTCTTTTTCCAGGGTTTTTCCATGATTATTTTTTATCGTGATTTCTGCCTTGATCTTTGTTTTAGTTTATCTTTTCGCTCGTTTATCCAAATCAGGCGAAACAAGCACCTAGATCTTCGTCTCGAAGCCCTCTTTCTGTTTAACTAACTTGAACAGGATTTTAACACAGTAAAATTTGACTTTAGTCCAGATAAGTAATCGGATCTTGTTTCTTTCGCAGTTTGAGTTTCCTTGCTCCGTTCGATTTGATTCTTTTTGCAAACCGGAGTTCTTCAGTTGATTTTTATTATTAGATCTTCTTATTTGAGTTTTACCCATGCATATTTGCTTGATTTATTATGTATGCTATTGTTTGTTTGCGATAGAACACCCGGAGTGTGAAGCGTGCTACTACGAGTCACTAGGTTTTGCGGATCGTCACCAAGGCAAGTAACACATTGATCATACTCTTTCATACCCAGTTTTTATGCATTAGTTACAATCCTCAAACACTTCATGATTAGGATGTGATTAACATGTGGGTATTCGGAAGTAGTTGATGAGGTAGAACCTATTACCTGTTTCATTATCAAACCCTTGGGAGTTACTTCTACGTTATGCTTATAACGCTATGCTATGCTAGTAGACATGGATTGGGTTTGAGTGTATCCATGATAGATGTGACTTTGTTAATTAATGGTTCAAATTCTAAGGTGGCAACTTTAATACACATCTGGGTGGGTTGTTGGTTTTGGGCACCTGGGTTATACCAGTGTTCTCCTAGGAGATCCCGGGGTTATACCGTGTGATCCTCCTATGGTCCGCCACCCAGGCTCAAAGGGATCATAAGATTATTCATGCTATAAACTTCCATGTGTAGACACAAGCTATTATGGGCTCTAGCATAGTGGAGTAAGTTGTATGACCTCTCCCAATGGTAGGCTAGTAGATGTAGGGGATGTAGGTTGGTACGGTCTACCCGGGGTTAGAGTTAATGCTTCTAAAAAACTATGTCTCGGCCATCCGTTTCTCAAACACCATGTAGTGCGAGAAATCCAACGGAGGAGATCGAATCTTGTGGGGAAAAGTGCACAAACCTCTGTAGAGTGTACAAACTAATCATGGTTAGCCGTGTCCCCAGTTATGGACAACTTGAATATTTGGTTCTTGGATTATCATATGGATCTCATCACTCTAAATTAATCTGTTGGGTTGATTATTACTTTTAATTGGGATTGTGATGGTTGTGCCATTCTCGATGTTTCAACTACCATGATAGTTAAAGAAAATATATTCCTTTGTTTTAGGGAAAATTGGCTTTTCGCAAAAACATTATAACCATAGAGCCTCCACCAGCCAAATATGCATGTAATGATAGCATTTATCTGTTCATTGCTCTACTGTGTTATATTGCCAGCATATTCCATGTGCTGACCCGTTTTCGGGCTGCAACATATCATGTTGCATACTTTTCAAACGAGGAGTAAGATGCCGTAGGTCGTTTGTCATGCACTCAGCTATGCCGTTGGAGTTGATGGACTCACTTTATCTTCGAAGCCTTCCGCTGTTACCATTTTTAGATGGCCTTAAGCCATATTTATTGTAATAAGTTCTCTTTGAGACATTCGATGTAATAAGTGTGTGATTGCTACTTTGTTATTAATCCTTCGAGTACTGTGTGTGTCAGCATTACCGATCTAGGGATGACACTGAACACAAAGACTTGACCGTCTGAGGTCGGGTCGCTACAATGCCACTCAAAATATTATTTATCTCTATTACAAAACTCGAGCTCTGGCACCTCTAAAAATCCCTATTTCCCTCTGCGAAGGGCCTATCTATTTACTTTTATGTTGAGTCATCATCCTCTTATCAAAAAGCACCAGTTGGAGAGCACTGCTGTCATTCACATGCATTGCTATTAATTTACATGGAGTATGACTGTGACTGGATCTCTTTTACCATAAATTACAATGTCTAGTCAGTCCTTGATCTTTAGGGGTGCTCTGCATTTATGTTTTGCAGTCTCAGAAAGGGCTAGCGAGATACCATCTTGTTATATCATGTTGTGATTGTTTTGAGAAACTATTGTCATCCGAGATTTATTATTATTGCTCGCTAGTTGATTATGCCATTGATATGAGTAAACATGAGACCTAAATGTTATTGTGAATATGGTTAGTTCATAATCTTTGTTGAAAACTTGAATACTAACTTTACATATTTGCAACAACAAGATCAAACCAAGTTTGTAAAAGTTTTTCTTTATCACTTTTAGTTTGTCAACTGAATTGCTTGAGGACAAGCAAAGGTTTAAGCTTGGAGGAGATGATACGTCTCCAACATATCTACTTTTCCAAACACTTTTGCCCTTGTTTTGGACTCTAGCTTGCATGATTTGAATGTAACTAACCCGGACTGATGCTGTTTTCAGCAGAACTACCATGGTGATATTTTTGTGTAGAAATAAAATTTCTCGGAATGATCTGAAAATCCACAAAGACACATTTTGGAATTAATGAAAAATATTGGTGAAAGAATCTGCATTAGGGGGGCCACACCCTGTCCATGAGGGTGTAGGCCCCCCTAGGGCGCTCCCCTTGCCTCATGGGCCCCCTGGGACTCCACCGACCTCAACCCCAACTCCATATATTCATGTTTGGGGAGAAAAAATCGGAGAGAAAGATTCATCACGTTTTATGATACAGAGCTGCCTCGAAGCCCTAATATTCCTTCGGAGGGCTGATCTGGAGTCCATTCGGGGCTCCGGAGAGGGGAATCCGTCGCCATCGTCATCATCAACCATCCTCCATCACCAATTTCATGATGCTCACCGCCGTGCATGAGTAATCTCATCGTAGGCTTGCTGGACGGTGATGGGTTGGATGAGATTTACCATGTAATCAAGTTAGTTTTGTTAGGGTTTGATCCCTAGTATCCCTTATGTTCTAAGATTGATGTTGCTATGACTTTGCTATGCTTAATGCTTGTCACTAGGGCCCGAGTGCCATGATTTCAGATCTGAACCTATTATGTTTTCATGAATACATGTGAGTTCTTGATCCTATCTTGCAAGTCAATAGTCACCTACTATGTTTTATGATCCGGCAATCCCGAAGTGACAATAATAGGGACCACTCCCAGTGATGACCATAGTTTGAGGAGTTAATGTATTCACTAAGTGTTAATGCTTTGGTCCGATACTCTATTAAAAGGAGGCCATAATAACCCTTAGTTTCCAATGGGACCCCGCTGCCACGGGAGGGTAGGACAAAAGATGTCATGCAAGTTCTTTTCCATAAGCACGTATGACTATATTCGGAATACATTCCTACATTAAATTGATGAACTGGACCTAGTTCTGTATCACCCTATGTTATAACTGTTGCATGAGGAATCGCATCCGACATAATTATCCATCATTGAACCATTGCCTATGAGCTTTTCACATAATGATCTTTGCTTAGTTACTTTTCCATTGCCACTGTCATGATTGCTACAAAAACAACTACTGTTACAGTTACTTCCATATTACTTGGCTACTAAATACTTTGCTGCAGATATTAAGTCCTTTAGGTGTGGTTGAATTGACAACTCAACTGCTAATACTTGAGAATATTCTTTGGCTCCCCTTGCGTCGAATCAACAAATTTGGGTTGAATACTCTACCATCGAAAATTGTTGTGATCCCCTATACTTGTGGGTTATCAGACGCCGACGCTGACATGCACCGTACCAGAACCACTTCGACCACGCTGTCCTGCGCCTCACCACTGCCGCTCCACTGTCACAACCATCCACCGCATCGGAGCTGTTCCCGCTATGGTGTCATTCGCCGCCTCAGATCTGGTTCCCCACCGTCGACAAACATCGATCACAACACACTCAACAACTTAGCCATGGGTTCGTCCAAGGCTCCACCGTCCTCCACAACTTCTCATTTCTAGCGAACCACAAGAAGATCATTGAAAAAACAGAAGGAGGACATAGCACTGCCAGCAGAAAGAGGTACTCCTCTTCCCTTATTCGTGCAAATCTTACGTGTCTGCTCACACCGTATTCATCCCATGAAAGAAACTAGTTGGGCGCTTTGTACTGCATCTTCTTCATGATACTAAATGCACAAGGTTTCCTCCCATTTACTATTTCACCTTTGCTAGAGGTCAGTAGCCCACCTGGATTTCAATTCAAGGTCAATTGAATCACAATTAAAATACTACTGCAGGATGCTGCTAACACGACACTATGATCAGAGACCCTTCGACAAAATTGTGTGTGATGCCATAATCGCAAACGGTGGTGTGAAAAACCGTCAGAAAATGTGCAAAATGTTTGCGATGGAGGATGCATCAAACACGGTTCAGATTTTCGTTGCGTGTGCAATGCAAGGCATACGGTTCAGCTCAATTAACTGTTTGCGATGAGGAGGAACAAAAGAAATGGGTAGCCAGATGAAGGTGTGTGCGATGTACGGCATACAGTTCACTCGGATGAACTATTTGTGATTAGGCAACACAAAAGAAATGGTCAGCCATATCAAAGGTGCGTGGGATATACATCATGCAGTTCACTCAGAGGAACTGTTTGCGTTGAGACATGAGAGCAGAAACAGTTCAAATAAACAAGATGTGTGTGATACGAGGCAAATAGGTGTGTACTCGGAAACGTGTGTGAAGACCGATAGCAACATAGACGATTACTGCTAACAAGCCGTGTGTGTTGTGAGCAAACGATTGCTGGTATACAATTGTGAGTGATTGATGAAAACATCACCGACGGGTTACATTGTTTAGTCCGTGTGCGATGTGATTTTCTTTGTCCACACAATATCTACGCTCTATCTATAGAGCATCAACATATATACTTTAAAAGACAGCATTGCATAACCAAATTAAGCATACAATTACACAAGTGACTACACACATAACATTTCCACACACCAAAGCAAGCAATTACATGCATACTAAAGTAGGAGAAACGAGGATCTAATCATCTACTTATTGTTGCAACGACGCTTGCCATTGCTTTGCTTCTGGCTGGATCCCTGGCCGTTTTGGGGAAGGAGGCACTTCCTCATGTCAACGATCCTCCTGTACATGTCGTAGCTCGTGTACACCTCCTTGGACGCGTACACGACATGAGCTTTGTCGAGTTTCTCCATCCAGGTCGAGTGCCAGGCACGCTTGTCCTTGTTACACAAATCCTTCATGTCTCTGTAGTAGGGGTCGATGATGCCTCGGCGAGGTGAACCAGTGAGTCCTTCTCATGCTCCTTGCTGCCCCAGATCTTGTATTAGCCCTGGATGTGGACAAGATTCTGGCAGGTGATGCCCGAATTCTTGAGCGCCTTTACATCGTTGGTGATGTCCACCGTAGCGAACATGTAGTGGGGGCTATTGACAAACCTGGCAAAATGCTCGCAAGGCCTTGTGGGCAGGCAGTAGTGGTAGACTAGGACATGGTGGCACAAGCACATCTGGGTGACGACAACCTTGGGACGAGACCCGGCACGAGCGCGGGTGTACTCGAGGTCGAACCCGACCACCTTGTACTTCTCCATGGCAAGCAACAGCTCCATGATGTGGATGGAGTGCTCCACCCAGACCGGGTCGTTGGTGTACACCACCGAGAGGTCCATGAACCTTCTGTGGGTGTCCACCACGGCACGCATGGTAAACTGCTGCTCGTCATCGGCATCCGCTCGGAGCGCCATTGGAGCAGCGCAGGATACCCTCAAAGAATTTCTCATGCTAGGTGTGCTTCTTGCAATGGTGGGCGCGATAGAAAGGTTGGAGAGACACAAGGGTTAAATGGTCGCTGTAATAAATGGGGGCCGACCGGCCTGTAATCGTCATGTCTTGTCACGGCGTTCATAGCGGAGGATTCTAGTGCACGCTTGACAACACCGCCCCGCATGCGTGGGCTCGAAGAGGCACCAAATTAATCGTTGTTGAGCCTATTCTCGCGCTATCGCACTGTTTACCACGCAAGCTTCCCACCCGGTTTGTTTGGCCACGTGTCGGCTAGAAGAGGGACAAATCATGGGCGTTTATTAGCAAAAAGCTTTGTGAAAATGAAGTGTGTGGAATTACTTCGATCATAAGTTCACCCGTGGGTGATGAGGTCAAAGTTACACAGAAGGGTGATGATGGACACACTACAAAAAAAGACACTTCCATGATGATACGTGTTTGTCACAATAGGTCACGTTTTCTGTCATGCATGTACATCCATGACAATTTTATGACAGAATCAAGATAGTCATACCTGTGCAGTCGTAGAATTGTTCCATGACATTACCAAAATTATAATCACCAAAGTGTCCACTTCCATGACGATAAATCGCGTGTTATGGAAGTGCTTTCGTTAAGGGTGACCGACATGTGGCATCCACCATAACGGGTCGCCGTTAAGCTATCAGGTCCGGTTATGGATCCGGTAACCCGCTAACAGCCCGGACCAATGAGGATTTTCCACGTGTAAAATTATCATTGGCTGGAGGAAAAATGTGTTGGCTCACCGTTGGGACAGATGTCATCCATTCATTGGAAAGGAGGCGCCTATGATATGTCGACACGTGGCATGGCCCAACAGAGGCCCATTCCGGTGAAAAGGCCGACCCATTTGACTTGGTCAAATGGTAACGGGCCAGCCCACGGAAAGCCTGTTAATGGCCTGTTCGTATATAGCCCATTTATGGCCTGCTTACTCATGACCCGTTACGTCCTAGCAGAATTAAGCCCAGTAGCTTCATCTGGGCCGTCCAATATGATTCTAGCCCATTGTAACTTCCGGCCCATATATGGCCCGTGATGTCTTCCGGCCCATACGAGGCCATTTGTAACTCTTGGCCCATTAACGGCCCGTGGTGAATCTGGTCCGTAATGAACAGTGTACTGCTTTATACCCATTAACGGCCCATTATTCCATTGGGCCATTTCCAACCCGTGTAATCGTTCGGCCTTCTAAGGGGCCATTTATTCTTGGGCTTATGTCCAGCATTCGGTTACTTACGGCCCGCTACTGGCCTTTTCTACTTGTGGGCTAAATTCGGCCTGTGGTTACAATCGGCCCATTTGTAGCCCGTTAATCTGTTGTGTCATTTTCATAGCGTCATCAAATGCGGCAGATTAACAACGGCCCGTTATGGTCGGCCCATGAACAGACGATTCCAAATCTAGCTCGTTTAAGGCCCATAATGCGGCCTGTTATTGGCCATTGTTTCGCCGATCAATCAAACGGTTCGTAGAAGGCCCATTGATGCTATGACCCGTAGAAGTCCCATCGTTTCGGTGGCCCTTAGAAGGCCCATTGTTTCTACGGCCCGTAGGAGGCCCATGGTAACTACAGTAAATATGTAGCCCATGGTTATTGTGGACTAGTTTTTAAAAATAGGTTATTGCGGCCACTAGCAAACCCTGGAAAAAGAACTGCACTGACTACAAGCAAACAAATAAACAAGACAACAAGGAAATAAATAAGCAAGCAACTTAGGCTAGTCTATCACGGCTATTGCACATATTACATCCAGTGGGCATCAAAGTTCGCCACTAGTGCAAATATAGGGAACAAAGCCGCATATCATATACACTGGTTGTCAAACTTGGTGACTAGTGCAAATAAACGCCGCAGCAAAACAAGTCCAGAACTGAAACCACTTCAAAAGATCTCAAGAAACATATCCTGGGTACCCATAATGCTGGCAAGATGCTTAGCAAGTTTATTAACTTTCTCTTGTTTGGCGCTAAAATCCTCAAGCACTTGCTGTTGCACAAGAAAGTATGCATCGGAATTTTGCAGGGACTTCCTCAGTCCTTCGTCTTCTTGCCGTGGCACAGCTGGCTGATGCCTTTCAGCTTGTAGCTGAGACTGAAGAAGCCGAAGTGATTCAGGCAGTGAGTTCAAAGAGCTTGTGCCAGCGGTACTGGCTAGTAACTCGAACACTACATCAACGCAGGAGTGTGGGGTTTTCTCACTGTCTACAAGATCGTTTTTATCACCTTTCTTGGAGACAAACATGGTTGTCTCGCTATCTTGAACCTTATCTGCATTACTTTCTCTACCATTGCATAGTGGGGTGCTCTTCTACAATATTCTGTTCGCATACTACAAGAGAAACAAGCAGACACATCACAATTTTAGCGTGTAGTATACGAAACTCATTTTGGTAGACCGATTAAGTAGTAAGGTGGACATGATAACAACATCAAACAAACATATATCTATGTACTATGGTCATTGTATTGTCCATATCATTCTAGTTTATGTTGCCAAATCAAGATAGAGACACAGTTCAACTCATATATTTTTAAGACACAGCAGCATAGACAGAATATAAGTGTGAGAAACTACACAACATTGGCAACACTTGTAATGTGCAACACACGAGAACATAACTGTTTATACAACTGAAACTGAAATCAACATAGAGTAAGAAGTTAGAACAGCAATCCAGTTAAATAAATAGGTTCAAAACATACCTATTGCGCCATTGGAGTTTCAGTTGGATCCTTCAAACTCGAAAGTAGTTGGTATGAGTAAATATAGTGATGCAACAGCAAAGGAGTATGGACCATAGCTACGGAATCTGACCTGAGAACAATTGCTCTTCTTTAAATGTGGAGTTTGGGTTCGTTGTGGTGGTCTTCGTGCTTTGGGCACTTCAGTTGCTTTACAAACTGCTCCTGTGGGGGTACTCTCTGGTGGACATGGTGCTTTGTCAACTAGAAGTGGGTTACTATACACTGGGGTTGGGGTTAGATGGGTTGTAGCTGGTTCTCTGCCCAACGGTGTAAGTGTGCAATCTGGAAGAGTCTCGATTATGTGTGGTGGGGCTAGTTTGTGGGCCAGTACAACCATGGTTCTATTTGCATCAACGGGTAGCGCTATCTTTTGTGAAGAACGGGTTTTTGCTCCCTTAGATACTACCATCACCCTCTACAATTCAAATGGCTGATAAACAAGAAAAGAAATTGTAGCGACCATACCTCAAACAGTCCAATCTATGTGCTCCGGTGTCATCCCTGGATCAGTAATGCTGACACCACACAGTACTTGAAAGATTTATAACAGAGTAGCAATCACACACTTATTACATCGAGAGTCTCAAAAGAGAACTTATTACAATAAATATGGCTTAAGGCCATCTAATAACGATAACAGCGGAAGGCTTGGAAGATAAGTGAGTCCATCAACTCCAATGGCATCACTAAGTATAGAACCACGACCTAAAGGCACCTTAATCATCGTCTGAAAAGTCTGCAACATTAACGTTGCATCCTGAAATGGGTCAGCACATGGAATATGCTGGCAAAGTAACACATAGAGAGTAATGGAATGAAATAGGCTATTCTATATGCATATTTGGCTGGTGGAAAGCTCTATGGTTACAGTTTTGTGTAAAGCCAATTTTTCCCCACTGCAAAGGAATACATTTTATTTAACTATCATGGTAGTTGTTAAACATTGAGAATGGTTGACAGCATTCTAAATCCCAATTAAGCATCATCATTAAAAACCCAACAAAATTAATTTTAGAGTAACATGATGAGATTCACATGATAATCCATGTACTAGATACTCAAGATGTCCATAACCGGGGACACGGATAACCATGATTAGTTTATACACTCTGCAGAGGTTTGCTCACTTTTCCCCACAAGACTCGATCTCCTCCGTTGGTTTTCTCGCACTGCATGGTGTTTGAGAAACGGATGACCGAGACATAGTCTTTCCGAAGTGCTAGCACCTTACAAATGGGTAGACCGTACCAACCTACATCCCCTACATCTGCTAGTCTACCACTGTAAGAGTTCGCACGCCTTAGTCAACTATGCTAGAGCCCATAGTAGCTTGTGGCTGCACACGGAAGTTTCTAGCATGAATAATCTCATGATCCCTTTGAGCCTGGGTGGCAGTCCAAAAGAAAACAGGTAATCGCTAGAATACCCAGGTGCCTCAATCCACCCAGATGTGTGTTTAGGTTGCCACCTTAAATAAACCATTAATTAACAATCTCACATCTCTCATGGATACACTCACCCAATCCACGTCTACTAGCATAGCATAGGAATAATAAGCAAACGTAGAGTAACTCCCAAAGGTTTGATAATAAATAGGTAATAGGTTCTACCTCAACTACTTCCCAAACCCACAATTTAATTAGATCCTAAACATGCAATGTGTGAGGCTTGATCTAATGCAATAAAACTGGGTAATTGGAAGTATGATCAAAGTGTTACTTGCCTTGCTGATGATCCGGGAAACCTAGCGATTCAAAGTAGCAAGCGGCGCACTCCGGGTACTATATCGCAAACAAACAAGCATACAATAAGTACTCAACTAATGCACAGGTAAAACAGGAACAAAAGATCTAACAAGAAAGTTCAACTTAAGAACTCTGGTTGGCAAAAAGAATCAAAACAAACGAAGCAACGAAAGACAAACGGCAAAAGAAACAAGCTTCGTTTACTATTCTGAATCTAGGGCAATTTTTACTGTGGCAAAAACTTGTTTGAGTTGGTTAAACGGAAAGGGGGTTTCGAGATGAAACTCCAGGCACTTGAATCGCCTGATTCCGATAAACGAGCGAAAAGTTAAACTAGAACGAACATCGGATCAGAGATCGCGATCAGAAAAACCGCGGATTTAATTCGAGAAAAAGAAAAACGACCAACAGTTAATGAACGAACGTTCGTTAACAGAAACAAAACGAAAAACGCGTTCGTTAAAACGAACGGACGAACGGGCGCTCGCTAAATAAATAAACTGGAAAAAACTGATCTATTTATTAAAAAAACGAAAACTAGGGTTTTCAAAAAAAACGAATCGGCTTTTTCTCAAAAAATGGCCGGCAGCTACCTCGGCAGCGGCGGCGGCTCTCCGGCAGGGCTCCGGCAGGGCGGTGGGTGGAGCGAGGCGGCGGGGCGGCGGCTCCGGGCGGCGCGGGGCGGCGGCAAGCAGCGCGGCGGCGGCAGGCGGCCGTAGGCGGCATGCGGCAGCGGCGGCGGCACAGGCGATGGGGCGGCGGTGGCGGCGCAGGCGACAGGGTGGCGGTGGCGGCGCAGGCGGCGGTGTGGGGTTTGTAGGGGGTGGCGGCGGTTATAAAGGGGCGGGGGAGGTCGACTTGGGGGAGGGTTCGGCCTCGGGAGGCGTGTCCTCCCTGGACACGGCGGCGGCGGCGATCGGGACTCCGGTCCCGATCCGGCTGGAGGCGGCGGCGGCTGGCTGGGCCGGCCTGCTCGGCTAGGCCCTTGACCCAGTCGGGCGCAGGTTTTTTTTTAACAATTTCGCTGCGCCTAAAAAAAATTCTAGAAAAAATAAATAAAAATCTAAAAATGCCAAAACAAATTTTCTCGGTCTAAATAAAATATTTAGAACAGGATGAACATTTTTTTTGGCTCTAAATGCAATTTTTGAAAACGTGCAATTTTTCCTAAATTCAAATAAAATAGCAAATAAAACCAAAATAAAACCTTATTTCATTTTTTTATTAAATCCTCAATATTTCTTTATTTTTGGGAAGTCATTTTATTCCCTCTCTCATATTTTGGTAATATGAATAATTGAAGATAAAATAAATAAAATCAAACGATCATATTTTCAAAATTTGAGAAAACTCAAATATGAAAATAATGAAATCCCCACCTCTCTCCAAGGGTCCTTGAGTTGCGTAGAATTTCTAGGATCAACCAAAATGCAAATAAAATACGATATGCAATTATGCTCTAGTGTATAACATTCCAAATTTAAAATTTGGGATGTTACAAACCTACCCCCCTTAAGATGAATCTCGCCCTCGAGATTCGAGTTGGCTAGAAAATAGGTGAGGGTGGTCCTTCAGCAATTCTTCCTCTCGCTCCCAGGTGGCTTCGTCCTCCGTGTGGTGGCTCCACTGAACTTTGCAGAACTTGATAACCTTGCTGCGGGTGACTCGGCTGGCATACTCAAGAATCTCGACTGGTTTCTCCTCATAGGTCAAATCACTGTCCAACTGAATTGCTTCCAGCGGCACTGTATCTCTCAGCGATATATCAGCCATCTCTGCGTGGCACGTCTTCAACTAGGAAACATGGAACACATCATGAACTCCTGATAATCCTTCACATAATTCCAACTTGTAGGCTACTTCTCCCATATGCTCCAAAACCTTGTATGGTCCTACAAAGCGCGGCGCTAACTTTCCCTTAACTCCAAAGCGCTTAACTCCTCGAAGTGGAGATACTCAAAGATAAACCCGGTCTTCGACTTCCTAAATTGTCTCCTTGCGTTTAGAATCTGGATAGCTCTTTTGCCTGGACTGGGCTACCTTGAGCCTATCGTGAATCAATTTCACTTTCTGTTCAGACTCCTTAATCAAATCCGGTCCAAACAACTGGGGGTCTCCAACTTCATCCCACGACAATGGGGTCCTGCACCTCCTTCCCTACAAGGCTTCGAAAGGGGCCATCTTCAAACTGGATTGATAACTGTTGTTGTAAGAGAACTCTGCATATGGCAAATTCTCGTCCCAACTAGATCTGTAATCTAGCGCGCAAGCTCTCAGCATATCCTCCAAAATCTGATTGACCCTCTCGGTCTGTCCATCTGTCTGTGGATGAAAAGCCGTGTTGAACTCTAGGCTGGTACCCAAAGTTTCATGTAACTGATTCCAGAACTTTGAGGTAAATTGGTTTCCTCTATCTGATACAATGCTCTTTGGAACTCCATGCAGACATACGATTCTGGTCATGTATATCTTTGCCAACTTTGCACTGGTATAGGTAGTCTTCACTGGAATGAAATGGGCTACCTTTGTCAAACGATCGACTACAACCCATATTGAGTCATAGCCTGAACGAGTTCTGGGTAAACCCATAATAAAATCCATGCCTAACTTATCCCACTTCCATTCGGGTATCGGCAATGGCTGTAGCAATCCTACTGGCCTCTGATGCTCTGCCTTTACTCTCTGACATCCATCACAAACTGCTACCTACTCCGCAATATCCTTCTTCATTCCGGTCCACTAGAAGTATCCTTCAAATCCAAATACATCTTGGTATTTCCTGGGTGAATCGAATATGGCGAATCATGTGCCTCTTGCAGAATTAACTTCCTGATCTCGGAATCATTTGGAACATAAGCATGGTCTTCAAACCATAAGGTATCGTGCTCATCCTCACGAAATCCCCTAGCTTTTCCTTTGCTCATTTTCTCCTTTATAGAGGGAATCTCCTTGTCACTCCTTTGAGCTTCTCTGATCTTATCCATCAAAGTAGACTGAAATCTCCAATGCTGCTACATAGACTCTCGGAACTATCTCCAAATATAGCTCACGAAGATTTTCAGCTAACTCCCTTGGTAAATCTCCCGTCATTAAGGTGTTGACATGGCTTTTACGGCTCAACGCGTCAGCTACTACGTTAGCCTTTCCGGGGTGATAATGTAATCTCATATCATAATCCTTGATGAGCTCCAACCATC
Organism: Triticum aestivum; assembly: GCF_018294505.1. Taxonomy (NCBI): domain Eukaryota; kingdom Viridiplantae; phylum Streptophyta; class Magnoliopsida; order Poales; family Poaceae; genus Triticum; species Triticum aestivum. The sequence goes on from NC_057809.1 coordinate 334,481,675, forward strand.
TTCTTTGCCTGATATTCAACTCTTTCTGTGTGAAAATATACTTCAAACTCTTGTGATCTGTGTACACCTCACAATGATTTCCAATGAGAAAGTGTCTCCAGGTTTTTAATGCATGCACTACAACTGCTAACTCCAAATCATGCGTAGCGTAATTCAACTCATGAGGCTTAAGCTGTCGTGAGGCATAGGAAACAACTCTTCCTTCCTGCATAAGCATTGCTCCGAGTCCTCGACGTGAAGCGTCGCAATACACCTCATAATCCTTGGTCTGATCTGGCAAAATCAACACAGGTGATGTAACCAAACGTTTCTTCAATTCTTGGAAACTGGCCTCACATTCTTCAGTCCATATGAACTTGGTATCCTTTTTCAACAACTCCATCATAGGCTTTGCAATCTTTGATAAATTCTCAATGAATCTCTGGTGATATCCTGCGAGTCCAAGAAAACTCCGGGTCTCTCCAACTGTTGTTGGAGCTTCCCAATTGGTCACAGTATCAACTTTAGTGGGATCTACTGCTATACCTTCTTCGGATATAACGTCTCCGAGAAATCCAACTTCCTTCAGCCAAAACTCACATTTGCTAAACTTGGCATATAATTGATGTTCTCTGAGTTTACCAAGCACCAAACGCAAATGATCCTTATGCTCCTCTTCATTCTTTGAGTAAACCAGGATATCATCAATGAACACTACCACGAACTTATCCAGAAACTCGATAAACACCTTGTTCATCATGTTCATGAAATATGCTGGTGCGTTAGTCAGACCAAATGACATAACAGTATACTCGTACAGCCCATACCTGGTGGTAAAAGCCGTCTTTGGTATATCCTGTTCTCGAATCTTCAACTGGTGGTATCCTGATCGCATATCGATCTTGGAAAATACCTTAGCTCCTTGCAATCGATCAAACAGATCATTGATCATCGGTAGTGGGTACTTGTTCTTCATGGTTACTTCATTCAATCCTCGATAATCAACAACCATCCTTAACGATCCATCCTTCTTTTCTACTAGAAGTGCTGGCGATCCCCAAGGTGAAGAACTTGGGCGAATATAACCCTTATCCCGTAACTCCTTAATATGCTTCTTAATCTCCACCAAATCCTTTGCGGGCATCCTATATGGTCTCTTTGATATTGGCCCTGTGCCTAGCAAAAGCTCAATCAAAAACTCAATATCTCTATCCGGTGGCATGCCTGGCAATTCCTCTGGAAATACATCAGGGAAATCCTTCACTATTGGTACTTCCTCCTGCACAACTCATGTTAGGCAATTTACTTGAGTCCTCTTTGGCACATGCTGTGATACATACTTGATCCTTCTTCCTTCTGGGGTGGTAATCAAAATTGACTTACTGGCACATTCAATATTCTCTTCATACTTTGACAACCAATCCATGCCTAATATCACATCCAATCCTTGAGATTCCAACACTATTAGGTCTGAGGGAAATACGTAGTTACCAATCCTTAATGGTAACCGATCACACCATAGGCTAGCCATATACTCTGCTCCAGGCGAGGTTACTAACATGGGTGACCTAAGGGCTTGGGTTGGCAGTTTATACTTATCCACAAATCCCCTTGATATGTATGAATGCGATGCACCAGTATCAAAAAGAACGAGTGCAGTAAATGACTTAGCCAAAAACTTACCGATTACTGCATCCGGCTGCTCTTCAACCTCCTCCACGTTAATGTGGTTCACCTGTCCCCTGTTGAAAGGGTTCGGCTTCTTCCCAGAGCTTCCATTGCCATTACCATTCTGTGATTCAGGACATTCGTTGGCATAATGTCTGGTTTTCTGGCACTTAAAACAAGTGACTTGACTCAGGTCTTTCTTGGCTGGGGTTGATGGGTTGGTGCGGTTCTGGCCGTTGCTTCCTCCATTCCCATTACCACTCTTAGGGCCATTGTGATTGTGTGAGCTACCTCCTCCATGGGTATGCTGGAAATGTCCTCCCAGTCTAGGGGTAAAACGTGGCTTCTGCTGATCTCCAGAATTGTACTTCCCTTGTCCATACTTCCTCTTGCGATTCTCAATCTGCTGCTGCTTCCCTTCAATCATGAGAGCACGATCTACCAACTCCTGGTAGTTGTTGAAGGTTGCTACCATCAACTGCATGCTCAACTCATCATTCAGTCCTTCCAGAAACTTCTCCTGCTTAGCTGCATCCATAGCAACGTCATCTGGGGCATAACGTGCTAGCTTACTAAAGTCCTCCACATACTGGCCAACTGTCCGTCCTCCTTGGCGCAAGTTGCGAAACTCACGCTTCTTCATGGACATAGCTCCTGCTGAAACATGGGCAGTACGAAAAGCTTGCTGAAAATGGTCCCACGTGACAGTGTCGACAGGGAAAGTGGCAGTGAAATTCTCCCACCATGATGCTGCGGGTCCTTCCAGCTGATGTGCGGCAAACTTCACCTTTTCCGCATCCGTGCATCCTACCGTGGTCAACTCTCTTGCTGTCTTGCGGAGCCAATCATCTGCTACTATCGGCTCGGTGCTACTGGAAAACACCGGCGGATTCAGCCTAAGAAAATGGGATAAGTGATTAACAGGTGGTGGTGGTGGTGGTGGGTTGTTGTTGTTGTTCCCCTGATTCTGATTCTGGACTAGCAACTGCATCAATTTTTTCTGCTGCTGGATCAACTGAGTGAACTCCGCTGGGAAGGTAAACCCGGGGTCACGTCTCGGAGGCATCTGAGGTTTTAGAAAAGATGAGATTTAAGAATAGAGAGGGGTCTAAAGACAAAACACTACCCATATGCACATGAGGCAAAAGCAAACAATTCACTTCATTCAATCAAACAAGGGCTTACAATCGATCTAACTATCGCAAAAGTGCTCGGACTACTATATTTACATGGTGGACTACTACTACTGTTGGGGTGGTCTACTAGAAATACTCTTCGGTTGCAGACTCCATGATATCTGCTCCAGCTTCATCCACATAGTCATCATCGCTATCATATGGGTCCGAGTCGGTGTCGTCGATGATGATGTAGTCTTCCGGGCGAATCTCCTTGGGTTCTTCGTCTTCTTCTACTGGTGTAGGGTCTCCCATGAATATTCCAATCTTCTTGATCAGATCGTCATTCTTCTCCACTAATACTTCGATTTCCTCTTCATAATCTTCACGTGTAGCCTTGAGTTCTTCCTCCAGTTCCTTGATTCTTGTCCTCGCCTTCTTCAGATCTATCATGTCTGCGCACATCTGGTTCTCCTGACTTCGAATGTGCTGGTTTAACTCCTGGATAAAAGCTGCAATTGATCTATCCTTCCTGGTGCTGATAATCTCCCAGTGCTCATCTCGGCGCCCACAAAACTGGTAGATAGTATCCTTGAGATCATTGCGGTAAACTTCTCCAATGCGTCCCATGGTGATGTGAGCTGCCATGCTCTTTCCTAGACTCCAAGTTGGTGCATCAAAAGAAAACTCTATGGGCTCAGTGACTGGCATGAACGTCCTTCCTGGAACTTGAACTTGAATCATCCAGCGCTCTTCTTCAGGTAATGTGGCATTGTAGGTTCCGGTGAAGCTTGGTACTCCTATGTTCAGGTATCTAGTGACTTCCTTCAAGTGACGTCCGAAGGGTGTATGTTCATCCGGTTGCATGAACTTGTTCCTTGCATCCGCCATCCTAAAAGAGTACAAAAGATGAGAGGTAAGAAGGACAAGAGTAAGTAGTGATCTAGGGCTTTAGCATTAGTGGTCGTGTCCTACAGTCAGCGTGTGCTCTGATACCATCTTGTGGCGACCAGACCTCAAACGGTCCAATCTCTGTGCTCCGATGTCATCCCTGGATCAGTAATGCTGACACCACACAATACTTGAAGGATTTATAACAGAGTAGCAATCACACACTTATTACATCGAGTGTCTCAAAAGAGAACTTATTACAATAAATATGGCTTAAGGCCATCTAATAACGATAACAACGGAAGGCTTGGAAGATAAGTGAGTCCATCAACTCCAATGACATCACTGAGTATAGAACCACGACCTAAAGGCACCTTAATCGTCGTCTGAAAAGTCTGCAACATTAATGTTGCAGCCCGGAACGGGTCAGCACATGGAATATGCTAGCAAAGTAACACATAGAGAGTAATGGAATGAAATAGGCTATTCTATATGCATATTTGGCTGGTGGAAAGCTCTATGGTTACAGTTTTGTGTAAATCCAATTTTTCCCTACTGCAAAGGAATAAATTTTATTTAACTATCATGGTAGTTGTTAAACATTGAGAATGGTTGACAGCATTCTCAATCCCAATTAAGCATCATCATTAAAAACCCAACAAAATTAAATTTAGAGTAACATGATGAGATTCACATGATAATCCAGGTACTAGATACTCAAGATGTCTATAACCAGGGACACGGCTAACCATGATTAGTTTATACACTCTGCAGAGGTTTGTGCACTTTTCCCCACAAGACTCGATCTCCTCTGTTGGTTTTCTCGCACTACATGGTGTTTGAGAAACAGATGACCGAGACATAGTCTTTCGGAAGTGCTAGCACCTTACAAATTGGTATACCATACCAACCTACATCTGCTAGTCTACCACTGTAAGAGTTCGCACAACTTAGTCAACTATGCTAGAGCCCATAGTAGCTTGTGGCTGCACACGAAAGTTTCTAGCATGAATAATCTCATGATCCCTTTGAGCCTGGGTGGCGGTCCAAAAGAAAACAGGCAATCGCTGGAATACCCAGGTGCCTCAATCCACCTAGATGTGTGTTTAGGTTGCCACCTTAAATAAACCATTAATTAACAATCTCACATCTGTCATGGATACACTCACCGAATCCACGTCTACTAGCATAGCATAGCAATAATAAGCAAACGTAGAGTAACTCCCAAAGGTTTGATAATAAATAGGTAATAGGTTCTACCTCAACTACTTCCCAAACCCACAATTTAATTAGATCCTAAACATGCAATGTGTGAGGATTGATCTAATGCAATAAAACAGGGTAATTGGAAGTATGATCAAAGTGTTACTTGCCTTGCTGATGATCCGGGAAACCTAGCGATTCGAAGTAGCAAGCGGCGCACTATGGGTACTCTATCGCAAACAAACAGGCATACAATAAGTACTCAACTAATGCACAGGTAAAATACGAACAAAAGATCTAACCAGAAAGTTCAACTTAAGAACTCCGGTTGGCAAAAAGAATCAAAACAAACGAAGCAACAAAAGATAAACGACAAAAAAAACAAGCTTCATTTACTATTCTGAATCTAGGGCAATTTTTACTGTGGCAAAAACTTGTTTGAGTTGGTTAAATGGAAAGGAGTTTTGACACGAAACTCCAGGCGCTTGAATCGCCTAATTCTGATAAACGAGCAAAAAGTTAAACTAGAACGAACATCGGATCAGAGATCGCGATACGAAAAAACCGCGGATTTAATCCAAGAAAAAGAAAAACGGTGAAGAGTTAACGAATGAACATTCGTTAACAGAAACTAAACGAAAAACATGTTCGTTAAAACGAACGGACGAATGGGCGCTCGCTAAATAAATAAGTCAGAAAAAAACCGATCTATTTATTTAAAAAAGACAAAAACTAGGGTTTTCAAAAAAACCAAATCAACTTTTTCTCAAAAAACCGGCCGACGGCTAGCTCGGCGTCGGCGGCTCTCCGGCGGGGCTCCAGCACGGCAGCGGGTGGTGCGAGGCAGCGGGGCAGCGGCAAGCAGCGTGGCGAAGGCAGGCGGCGTGCGGCTGCGGCGGCGGCGGCACAGGCCGCAGTGTGGGGTTTGCAGGGGGTGGCGGTGGTTATAAAGGGGCGGGGGGAGGTCGACTTGGGGGAGGGGTCGGCCTCGAGAGGCGTGTCCTCCCCGGACATGGTGGCGGCGGCGATCGGGACTCCAGTCCCAATCCAGCTGGAGGCGGCAGCGACTGGCTGGGCCGGCCTGCTCGGCTGGGCCCTTGGCCTAGTCAGGCACGGGGGGTTTTTTTAAACAATTTCGCTGCGCCTAATTTTTTTTTTGAAAAAATAGATAAAAATCTAAAAATGTCAAAACAAATTTTCTCCGTCTAAATAAAATATTTAGAATAGGATCAACATTTTTTTGGCTCTAAATACAATTTTTGAAAACGTGCAATTTTTCCTAAATTCAAATAAAATAGCAAATAAAACCAAAATAAAACCTTATTTGATTTTTTTATTAAATCCTCAATATTTCTTTATTTTTGGGAAAGTCATTTTATTCCCTCTCTCATATTTTGCTAATAGAAATAATTGAAGATAAAATAAATAAAATCAAACTATCCTATTTTCAAAATTTGAGAAAACTCAAATATGAAAATAACGAAATCCCCAACTCTCTCCAAGGGTCCTTGAGTTGCATAGAATTTCTAGGATCAACCAAAATGCAAATAAAATATGATATGCAATTATGCTCTAGTGTATAACATTCCAAATTGAAAATTTGGGATGTTACAGAAATTGAACGTATAGACATTGTATGATAGACAGATGTGGTAATTCAGATATATGTTGTCTAACCAGACAGGACGACATGACACAAATTCACATATATGATGCCTAACAAAATAGGATACCGTGACACAGTTTCAGATATATGATGGATAACTTAACAGGATATAATGGCATAATTCAACATATGATGAGTATCTAAACAGGATGACATGACAAAACTATATGATGTCTTTCTAAAACAGGTTGGGATAGAATAATTCACATACATGTTGTCTAAGTATACAGGATGGCATGATACAATTGTCATAATTGATTCATATACTAAGTAGCTGGCACTCGCCTGTATGATCTCTAAACTAAGCATATGGAATTCAATATTGTGCATATGATGTCTAAACTAAGCAATGCAAGACACCATATGCATGATATGAGAAATATAAACATTGCAACTTAGAGCATACACCTCAGGTGGGATATAGGACTGGTCATCTATCTCTGAATCCTCCTCTGAGGAGCTCCCTGTAACCATCGATGTATATGCTTCAACAGGTACCATTGCTTGCTCTGAAGACCTTGCTTTCAATCATGATTTTTCCATAACCGGCTAAAATGGCTGATACACATGAAGAGTAGTTCAATATACACAGATTGTCGACAAATGGAATACGTAATGAAAAAAAGATGGCATGAGATAATTCACATATATGATTTCTAGCTACATGGCGGTGCATAATTCACATATATGATAACTGGCTGAAAAACATGGTATTGCATAATTCACATATCTGATATAGAAAGCGAACAGGAGGCATTCATACAAAGCATGTCCAATCTAAGAAGATGGCATGGCAATGCAAGACACTATAGGAATGATGTGAGCAATATAACCATGCCAAGTTAGAGCATGCACCTCGGGGGGGGGGGGGGGGCGGGGGGAATACGGCTGGTCATCTGTCTCTGAATCCTCCTCTGAGGAGCTATCTGTAACCAGCAAGAAATCTGCATCGACAGGTAGCATTGACTGCTTAGAAGACCTTGTTTTCACTTCATATTTTCCCATGACCGACTCAAAGGGCTGATGCATAGGAAGAGTAGATGAATGTATAAACATTTTTGACAAATGGAATACATTATGAAAAAAATATGGCACGATACAATTCACATATATGATGACTGGCTAAACAGGATGGCATTGCATGATTCACATATATGACGCCTGGCTAAAGAAGATGGCGTTGCATAATTCCCATATACTCCCTCCGTTCCTAAATATTTGTCTTTTTAGAGATTTCAAATGGATTACCACATACGGATGTATATAGACATATTTTAGAGTGTAGATTCGGCCATTTTGCTCCATATGTAGCCACTTGTTGAAATCTATAAAAAGACAAATATTTAGGAATGGTGGGAGTATAATATAGAAACCAAACAGGTGGCATTCACACAAAGCAAATCTAAACTAAGATGATGACATATAAGATGTATAATGTAAGCAATGTGAGGCGGCATATACACGATATGACCAACATCAGCATGCTAGGTTAGAGCATACACCTTAGGTGGTAAATAGGAGTGGTTGGCTCCCTCTGAATCTCCATCCGAATAGTTATCTTCCTTTGCAATACAATCTGGAATGGCGGGAGGGGGGCACTTCGCCCACCATGCAGCAGCGTCTGCGTGACATTATATTCCCACGCAACGGTCTTCCCTTTTTCTCTACATGTACAGTATGATTGTGTACAATAACTGACATGCATAATAAAAAAATAGTTAGATTTTGTAAGGCCTAAGGGGTGCATGCAGAAATCAAGACTGATGGTAGCAAACGAGTGGATAGATCCAAAACTAATGATAGCGGGTAGATTATAGCTTCAGTTTTAAAAAGATAGAGAATGGATCATCTACTGTTTGTTGCCCACCCTACATTAACCACATAGAAGACCCTAGATGAACCAGATAGTAGACAGATACTATTCGTTGCTTCCTCGATATGAGACCCATGGGCATTTTAAAACTCAAGTTTGAACGACAAAGTATCTGCTAATAATAACCGATGTATAACGTAAGCAAACACAAAAGACTGCGACCTCTCTTCTGGAACTTTGTAGTCCTCAGGTTCATCTGCTTAGTTGATGATGGTAATGCAGTTGGCGTGGCTGCCGACAGCGGGGAAGATGATCTGAGGCGGCGAAAGAAAGTTTTCAGGGGGGGATCTCTGCTGCAGTGAATGCTTCTATCGATGGTGCACCTCAGGTGGGGTGCATGACGGCACGGCAGGAGCAGGACATAACACACAGAGTTTTCTTTGACGCCTATCTGAAAAGGAAGTAAATCTGTAAGGGCTCCTTAGAATTGGAGGATTCTATAAACACAGGGAGAGGAAAAACACAGGAATAGGATAGGAATTCATGTGCAAAACAGAGCATTTGGAAACATAGGATTTTTGTCAACATGGGTGTTTGGTTCACATGAATTGGAAGAACATGGGAATGGAGAAACATGGTCAAATTAAAGTCAAACCATGTGAAAATGAAAAAAATATGAATCTTATTATGCCAGTAATGCAATTAGTCATGTTCTTCAAACATATTAATTTGAAACGGACATCCAAGTGGATATTAAAATTCCTACGTTTTTTCTTTGAAAGAGACACCAAAGGAAAAAAAAATCCTCCAGTTTTGCTTTGCTCCACTCATTCTAACCAAATGCATGAATAGTAGTACCATAGTAGTTTCATAGCAAAGGATCCCTGAGGGATCGACATGAATGCAGAGTAACAAAGTGATGCAACAAGTGTACAACCTCCTGGGCATAGCCTTGTTGACCTCAGCATCATTGGGTTGGAGGTGGAGGATGGTGATGCTAGTGTGACTGTCGGACGCGGGGAAGAAGATCTGAGGCCTATGGAAACGGCGCCGAGGGTACTACTCCGCTGTGATTGACGGTTCCGTCATTGGAGCAACTCCGATGAGGTGTACAGCGGCGTGGCTGAAGCAGGACAAGACAGAAAACGTCAATCTGAAGTGGGACTCTAATATCATCTGTAATAGATGATGTAAAATACAACAACAAAAAGTGCTAGATGTAAAACGCATCAGTCGCGCCACGGCTGCTTCGACAGATGCTGTAAATTCTCTTCACTCTGAAGTTAACTGAAGAAAATTAACTTTATAGTCGAAACTAAATTTTACTATCAAAACTGATTGAACTAGTAGCAGAGCCTTGCAATAGATTTTTAGGGCGTTCGAGCACTAATAGCAGAGAAGCAGTGATCTAAATCAGCAGACGCTCTAGCAGGGAACGCACTAGCTGAGAGCAAGTCATGCAGCAGCACCGCGAGCGAGTGCTAAAGCAGTAACTCCTGTAGCTGCCGGAGGTCGTGTAGTAGTGGCAGCGCGAACGAGAGAAAGAGCAAGAGCAGAGCAGTAGCACAAACAAGAGCAAGAGCGGAGCAGCAGCACGACCAACAGCAATAGCAGAGAAGAGCAGCAACACGAACGAAAGCAAGAGCAGTGCAGTAGCGCCACCGATAGTAAGAAAAGAGCCGCAACGGAAGCGAGTGCCGGAGCAGCTGCAACTAGTGCCGGTGTGGAAGTCGCCACCAAGGAAGCAACGACATGGGGGAGATACGCCATTGATGAAGTGGCCGGCGATGATGCCATCGCTGGAGACCCACCATGGCTGCTCCGTATCGAGCACCGGCAGCCTCGTGAGATCGAATAAAAGATAAAATGCAGCGGTGAGTGCAGAACCTCCTTGGTGGTGCCGGGTGGGCCTCGACTTCATTGAAGGAATTGGTGTGGGTGCTATGGTTTCGGTGGGGTAGGTCAATACGGCGCTGTGGGGATGGAGGTGGCGCGATAGACGAGGCGAACATCGGGGCAGCTCCTTGGAGGTGCAGGATGGGGCGACTGATCCGGCGGGATGACGTGATGAACGACGGATCCTCATCCTGTGCGGTTGATGAGGGACGGCGAGATGTTGCGGTGGACGACGTCGTAGGGGAAGAGTCTCCGGCTGGGCGGCGGTCGGGAGGCCGACGGAGGAGCGTGGGGTTTCGCGGGTTTCGGTGGCCTCGGTGTACGAATGGGGGGATGAAGGGGAAGGTAGGGGAGCCATGGCTTAGGGACGTGCTTGTCCGAAATGTAGGGTAAGTTACCAGCGTACCCCCACCGGTTTTGACACCGCGAGATCGCGCTGGCATTTCCTGTTGAGGGGTAGAAGGGGGATTTTGTGTGTCTAGGCTGCGGGACCAGTTTCGGATGACGAGGGACTTTTTGCACGGGTCGAAATTTCGGGATAACAAGGCGCGGCGCGGGATGAAGAGGTGGGAGTTTCAAAGCAGAAGAGACAAAAGATATTCGAGCTTAAAAATTTCGGGATAACAAGGCGCGGATTCCTTGTTCGGCAGAACAACCTTAACGTGTAGAAAAAATTCATACAAGACACAAGAGAGTCATGTCCCCTTGTACTGTATTGCTATAGATGTCACTAAAAAAACTACAAGAAAAATGTAAAAAAATCGGGAGAACAAGATTACCTTGTACAGTACCAAATTGATTCACACTCCCCTCAACAACTACAAAAAAAAGAAATCAATTCCCACCAAAAGAAAGAGTCATGTCCCTTTTTATATGATTACAAATGACAGGATCTCGAATTTCAATTTTTGAATCTACGTTATGTTGAATTCGAATATATCATTAGGTGGCCTTGCGGTTTATAATGGATGTAGTCCTACATTTTGATCTTCCATCATATATGAACATTTTACTCCACCCTATGAACATATATATTGTCGTCTACCATATGGACTAAATTTGAGTCAATTTTCCTTATTTGAATATGATTGTTGTCAAGTTATACAATAATTTAAATATTATCTTGATAACAAAAACATGCATATAGCAGTAATCATATTTCACTATGAACTACATGTACCATACAATCTCCAATTCAAATCTTTGTATCCATTTTATGTTGAATTCAAATGAGAGTACATTGGTCTAGGTAGCGCGATGTTCAGGATAATCTAAACCCTGTTTTCATATGTATATTTTTTGGCTGAATTGGGACCAGTTTTAGTATAAGCTTCTAGCAAAACCAGATATTCTCTCAACAAGCCTCGTGGTTCCGAGAGGGAACATGTCACCTTCGTCTGTGAAACGATAAACGCTGCCTCCCCCTGATTTTCTTTACAGAGGCAACACAGAACTATATGAGTGCCCTGTTAAATTTTGGAATTATTCTGGGTTCGTTTGACATTTTTTATACATTAATTGAGTTTTTGGACATTTAATGTGCATAATCCAAATTTGAACTGCAAGAACATGCTCCGGTGCACCAAAGTTGGTTCTAAAATCACATGTGTGTCCTTGGGTGAACTTGTAGGTCCCATGCAAGAAACGGGAATGAAATTCAAACATCTTAGCGTCGTGACTTGGCCGAGAAGATTGAGAAACTTGGTTTTAAAATTCATGTAAATCCAAAAAAGCCTAAAAATCATGAAACTTGGCATGGTGTCATGTCATGCTACTACCATGTCGTGGTAAAAAAAGTGGCCGAATTGGAACAAATGTTGGTATAAGCTTCTTACAAACCGGAGCTTCTCTCAAAAAGGCTCGTGCTTCTGAGAGGGAACGTGGCACCTTTGAGTGCGAAACAATATACGCTTCCCCCTTAAGTTTCTTTACAGAGGCAACATAGAACTACATAAGTGCCTTGATGAATTTTGGAATTATTCTGGGTTCGTTTGGCCTTTTTTATACATTAGTTGAGTTTTTGGTCATTTAATGTGCATAATCCAAATCTGAACTACAAGCACATGCTCCCGTGCACCAAAGTTGGTTGAAAAATCACATGTGTCTACTCTGATGAATTTCTAGGTCCCATGCAAGAAATGGGAATGAAATTCAAACATCTGGGAATCGTGGTTCGGTCGACAACATTGAGAAACTTGGTTTTAAAATTACTGTAAATCCAAAGCATGTCTGAAAATCATGAAACTTGGCACGATTTGTCATAGTGCTACCACCATCCTGTGGTAAAAAAAATTGGCCGAATAGGAACAAGTTTTGGTATAAGATTCTTGCAAACCGGACCTTCTCTCAAGAAGGCTCATGGTTCTGAGAGGGAACGTGTCACCTTTGAGTGCGAAATAATATACGCTGCCCCCCTTGAGTTTCTTTATAGAGGCAACATAGAAATACATGAGTGCCCTATTAAATTTTAGAAATATTTCGGGTTCCTTTGGCCTTTTTTATACATTAATTGAGTTTATGGTCATTTAATATGCACAATTCAAATTTGAACTACAAGCACATGCTCCCGTGCACCAAAGTTGGTTGAAAAATCACATGTGTGTCCTCGGGTGAATTTCTAGGTCCCATGCAAGAAATGGGAATGAAATTCAAACATCTGGGCATCATGGCTCGGCCGAGAACATTGAGAAACTTGGTTTTAAAATTCTTGTATATCCAAAACACGCCTGAAAATCATGAAACTTGGGACGGTGTCATGTCATGGTACTACCATGCTGTGGTAAAAAATTGGCTGAATAGGAACAAGTTTTGGTATAAGCTTCTTGCAAATCGGAGCTTCTCTCAAGAAGGCTCGTGGTTCTGAGAGGGAACGTGTCACCTTTGAGTGCCAAACAATATACGCTGCCCCCTAGAGTTTCTTTATAGAGGCAACATAGAAATACATGAGTGCCCTGTTAAATTTTGGAATTATTCCGGGTTCGTTTGGCCTTTTTATACATTAATTGAGTTTCTGGTCATTTAATGTGCATAATTCAAATTTGAACTACAAGCACATGCTCCCATGCAACAAAGTTGGTTGAAAAATCACATGTGTGTCCTCGGGTGAATTGCTAGGTCCCATGCAAGAAATGGGAATGAAATTCAAATATCTGGGCATTGTGGCTCGGCCGAGAACATTGAGAAACTTGGTTTTAAAATTCTTGTAAAACCAAAACACGCCCGAAAATCATGAAACTTGGCATGGTGTCTTGTCATGGTACTACCATGCTGTGGTAAAAAAATGGCATAATAGGAACAAGTTTTGGTATAAGTTTCTTGCAAACCGGAGCTTCTCTTAAGAAGGCTCGTGGTTATGAGAGGGAACGTGTCACCTTTGTGTGCATAATTCAAATTTGAAATACAAGCACATGCTCTAGTGCACCAAAGCTGGTTCAAAAATCACATGTGTGTACTTGGGTAAATTTCTAGGTCCCATGCAAGAAATGGGAATGAAATTCAAACATCTGGGCGTCGTGGCTCGGCTGGAAACATTGAGAAACTTGGTTTTTTAATTCCTGTAAATCCAAAACACGCATGAAAATCATTAAACTTGGCTTGGTGTCATGACATGGCACCAACATGTTGTGCTAATTTGACTGTCCGATTTGCGAAGGCACACACATTAACAATCAAAAAAGTCATTTTGGAATAAGTGCTGTGAAGTTACAATCAGAAACACAAGTATTATTGAAACCATGGGCGTTCTATTTACCATTTACGTGCCGCCACGCGTCCCCTTTTTTTATTAGCTAGGAGGCGCCGTGCAGGGTAGCTTTTTGAGTACGGGAGGCGTGTGATCAGACCCCTGTGCGTGCTTATTGGGAAGAGAGCCCTTTGACCTCCATCTGCCGTCCACCTATCTCCTAAGGTCTCCATTACTGGCGCCCGCGCCTCAGTTTAATGGCGTGGCTATGTCTAACTTGATTGAGATTTAAGAGAGAGAAAATGAAATATGAAAAGAAAAATTTGCACGGATCTTGATGTAAGATCTAATGGACCTATATAGCATATACTGCGACTTATAGCAAGACTGATGAATATATATAAGGACAAAGAGAGTGGATAATAATTGTCTTTCATAATTAGGATGATAATTAAAAAACCACATATGGCTATGACCGAAATACCCAAGGGAAAAAGAAGAAGGAAGACGCATACAACGATCTGGCTTGCTGATCTCTACTTTCTTTATGCGATGTAGGTCGCGGAGACTAGTTCTCGCAGCGAACAACGATAATCTCTTTTATCAGTTTTATGTCCTTAATACACTGCTTGGCAGCATCCCGTGATTCCTCCACCAGCCTTTCGCGCTCGATGCGGAGCATGGAATTCTCGTTCATAAGTTTCTTGATGATGACGCACGTCCTCTGCAAGAAGACAGCGGCCTCCTCCTTCTGCTTCGCCCTTCCGGCGATCTTTGCCCTCAACAGGTCACTCTCAGCCCAGAGCTTCGCATTTCCCTCCCCCAGTTGCCAGATGATGCCGGTAGCCTCGTCCTACAACCTCAGCCAGTCGGAAGGATGATCGCATGAATGCGCCTCTAAGAGTCCTCGCCTTCCCGCGAGAAATTTTCCCAGGCTGCCACGGCGAGGCGGGACCTCCGTGCTGCTTCGGCGGCACGGCGGGACATCTCTGCTACTTTCGCGGCACGGCCGGACCAGTCTGCTACATCGACGGTGTGGCGGGACCTCCGTGCTCCTTCAGCGGCGCGGCGGGACCTCTATGCTACTACTGCTGCACGGCTAGACATGTCGGCTGCTCTCGCGGCAAGGCGGGACATCTCTCGTGCTTCCTCTTCCATGCTCGCCTCTCCCTGGTGGAAATATCTCGACCCCGAACTCACGCTGGCCATGGCAAACACAAAGGAACGATGCTTAATGACTTGATTGTTTTTTTGGATGAGGAGTTGAGGAGGAATGTGCAGTCATCTTGGCATAGTAGTATTTATAACCGAGTACTACTAATACGCTCCTAAGTGGGAAACCATTTA
Source organism: Triticum aestivum (assembly GCF_018294505.1). Lineage (NCBI taxonomy): Eukaryota > Viridiplantae > Streptophyta > Magnoliopsida > Poales > Poaceae > Triticum > Triticum aestivum. The sequence continues at coordinate 334,496,935 of NC_057809.1, forward strand.
GGTTGTGATGGGTGTGAATAGGTTTGCAATTAAACATACCGAGGTAGTAATTTGGAATGTGACGAGATGCAAGCTCAAAATTTATTGACGGTTCTAGTTTCGATGTGCGACACTATTCCCGGATGGCATAACGTGGGCACGTGTTCTTGGTCGTGGTGTAGCATATGCCATGTTACTACTTTTTCTACTGCAGTGTACGTGCAATAACTGGCATCGTCGGATACATATCTTACGGTTATTGGGGTGTTCGACAGCAATAGCCTCGTGGCGAGCTATAGACTAGTCTTTTTTCACACACATTACATCAACACATATCATCTCTCTCCCTCTTTCCCACGCACACCCCTATCTCTCGAGACTTCTCGCACGCACCATCTCTAGCTCCCTAGGTCGATGCCACCCACATACACTTGGACTCCGAGTTTAGTACGTTATACAGGAACAGAAGAGGTGCACGCACACACTCGTCCTCTCTCACACATGCATCTGGAGCTACGAATTGTAGTGTTCTCAACCATCCGATTGGCTCTATCATAGGTTTCACATTGCTCCTTGGCCTTGATATTGAGAAGTTTAAAACGTGGACGCTAAGATGGAGGCATGAGGTTTTGGTTAATGTGCGGGCCGCACATGGCACCAACACGACACGAGCTTCGTCTGCCTGGTGCGCCTGCACTCCGGTGAGTTGTCCTAGTATAGTCACAACCAGGCCCTCCTTGGTATCTGTGCCTCGACTTAGACTAGTCATAGCGTGGAGTAACTTAGAGTAGTAACATGCACATGTTACTAGTCTATGTTACTACCTCCACAGTGGGTAGTAACATATGTGTTGTGTCATGCATCACTCCATTTATTAGGTTGTAGACCCATCTTTTTTTGATATGTGATGTTACAGTAACTAGCTATGTTACCACATGCCTCTCTTTCTTCACTAATTACATGCCACATCATCTATTTTGTCTAGATAAGTGTGATGTTATCACCTATGTTACTCCCACTATGACCAGCCTTATGCGTAGAGAAATTAGGATTGGAGGGGCTACTACTACTACTAGTACTACTTTGATGTGTCGCGTCAACTCGCACAAGTATGCAACACTTCCTGAACAAACAAGCATATAAGCTATTATACTTACTTCTCATAAGATGTTATACTTCTTACCCAAAGGATCTTTATATCCAACAGACACAAAATATTCATTCGACTGTTGAAAATTACTTTAACTGTTGATCTGGTGTTGAAGTAATTGCTGCATCGCCACCAAAGCCCACCATATCTTAAGCTAAAGTAGACCGAGATAACCCCTATATTAGCATATTACTAACATAAATAGAAGGCCTTGTAGAATCATTTAAGATGTGAGCTTGTCAATCCGAATGTGGAGGGACACCAGCTTAGCCCCGGCCAACAGCTCGGGTGGAAATGTGAAGAAGGTCAGCTCATGCACGGTGACGTCACCAGGATCCTTGCTGCTTGTCACCTCCATTTCCACCTTGACGGTGTCGGTCCTACCTTTGGGATGTAAGGGAACACGACAGAAAACAAAAAAATTCCGACTTACGCACTAGCCCAGGACCACTATGGAGACTGCATACAAGGTTTGGTCTTTTCCGTTACCGACTCATAGCGTAGCGGGAAGTAGTGTCGATGACGATAGTCGGTGCATATCCCCGCAGCTAGTATTTACAACCTCCCAACCACGAGGATGTATACCCTCATCTGCCCCTTGGATAGCCCTCCAGGAGGCAGTCGGACAGTCCCTGGGACAGTGTCACGGACAGCCCTTCGGGAGGACCTTCGAAACCTAGACGATCACTCGGACAACCCTTCGGTAGGACCTTTGAAACTCGTACAGTCACACGGACAGCCCAGCGGGAGGCACTCTCAAACTAGGACCGAAACTACGATCTTTCTACAGAGTTGCACACATACGGTGTTATCTATCCGGCAGGGCTTCGCCGTCCAGAACTAGTTCCCACCGGAACCCAGATAGCCTTTTGGCTCTACGAAACTATTTCGCGGGTAGAGAAGCCAGATCATTGCAATGGTACTTATGGAGAGTGCCTCAACACATCTATTTATAGGAAAACCCATGGAGTAGGGGGAAACATGAAAACCCCAAAATGCCCACACTTTATGTCACACATAAAAGGGCATAAAGGGATGACAAGTGGAGCTCCATGGAGGAGCTGCACTCACCAACGTCCCACCTTCATGGGGCCCCCCAAAGGGGGTTCCTTGATCCCCAAGTCCTTCTAGAAGCCTTTTGGGAAAAGCCCCAAAAGGTGGCATTCCATAAATATCCCAAAAAGCACTTTCACTATTCACGACGACATTTTTCAGCGTCCGTTCGAACTGAAAATATTTATGTGGGCTTAGAAAATTTCCAGTACCCACTAAAATAATTTTCAACGCGTTCTGAAACAATTCCAGATTAGCGATTTTCATCTGCAAAAAGCATCTGAAGTGGTTCCGCCAGCTCCGGAACAATTCCAGCTTTTATCCCGGAAAATTCATGAAAGTTTCCAGAATGACTCTGGCACCCTCCAAGAATTATCAGGCATGTGCCGAAACCAATTTGACTTAATAGTATATCCCGAAACAACTTTTCGGTTTCACCGAAACTCATCCGATGACCTCTTTCTACAGAACTTTTTCGCTGTCCGAAACTTTTTCGGTGATTTTCTCTCAGACTCCATGTCTAGTATTCAACAGATAGATGACCCTTGAGAGTGTGAACCTATAGGTTTGGTGAAGTATAGACATGACCCGGAACCCCTTCCGATCAATGATCAACATCGGAGCCGTGGACACCCATATTGACCCCTATACCCACACGAATGAATATTCGAGTGAACCTCCAGTTGCAGTGAGCTATTCCTGTTGCTTCACGATATTTCACAAACACCCAAGGTGAGATTTATTGCATCCCCATGGACGAACAATTTGTCCACCATGCAAGTTACCTCATTACCGCTTTTGTTCTCTTTTCTCGTTTCCGTGTTCTGGCTTCCCTATGATCAAATCACACTGTGTCTGGCCAGACGATCACTACTAGGGACAAGCCTAGCAGTAGAGTGGGTTTTAGATATATCAGTAGCACGGGTGCCCACGCTACTAATACTGCACTACAGCTAACAGGTAGTAGTAGGGAGGGTGCCACACGCGCTACTACTACGTCCGTTAGTAGTAGCTTGGATACCACCCACGCTACTACTAACTAGTAGTAGCATGGTTCTGGACCCTCGCTACTGCTAACTAATTAGGAAATAAAAATAAATTCCAGCCATGGCTGCTGCTGCTAGGCGTCATCGTCCCCTTCATCCATGGCCGATGCTGATCCTAGAGGGGATGAAGTCGTCCATGGAGATGGTGCTTCCCCATCCAACTCTTTCCACACCTCTCCTTTGTTGCTGATACAAAAAAAGAGACAAGGATTAGAAGAGGAAGATAGAGATAGAGAGGAGTAGGTGCAGCAACTCACCAGTGCCCGCCGGAGTTGGAGCCGAAACCCTAGATGACGCCATGGGTTGCGCCCATCAGAGATCTGGCCATCGTCATGGGCGGCAATCTGCTGGATCATCCTCTCCTTCCAGCAACGGAGGAGGAGGAGGAGGAGCAGGAGGAAGGAGAGGCTACAGTGGAAGAGGAGGTCCCCAGATTTGAGGGAGACGCCACGGCGCGAGCCCGACAGTTGCCGTGGAGGAGGAGACGCACCTATGCATGAGTGCCATGGGGAGATAGAGGAGGAGAGGGATGGGGGAGAGGGGTGATTTGGATGAGGAGATGGGGATTTCAGGGATGTTAAAATACCCATTACTTAGTAGTAGCGTGGGTTTTTACCCCTCGCTACTACTATGGCATGTCCCGGGGGGCACGGTAGAGACCGCTTAGTAGTAGTGAGGGATAAAAACCCGCGCTACTACTATCAACTTAGTAGTAGCGCGGGTTTATAACCCTCGCTACTACTATGGCATGTCCCGGGGGGCACGGTATAGACTGCTTAGTAGTAGCGAGGGTTAAAAACCCGCGCTACTACTATCAACTTAGTAGTAGTGAGGGGTAAAAACCCGCGCTACTAATAAGTAGCAGTAGCGAGGGATATAAACACGTGCTACTAGTAAGCGTTTGTGCATCAACTTTTCCCTAGTAGTGGATGATGGATACCGTACCACCGAGAGGGCCCGAGAATATCTCTCCGTCGTCTAAGGAGCAAATCCCAATCTTGAGCTATCAAGTTACTGGACACACTTTTCCATGAACCCGTAAACCGCCGTAATAGCCACCCATTTACGGATGACGTTTACAAAACCCAAAGTTCATGAAGCAAGTACGAAGAAACTCGATACTCTCATAGTCTAAGGAATTGTGCAAACATTAACTATCTCTGTGATATTGACCATAAACTTGTGATGAAAAGAATCTCATAGCATAACATCAATCTGGGTCGATTCAACACAAATGTTCTTTTAACATTGTGCCCTCAAGGTTGCTGGCATAGACAGGCCCATGATCAAGAAAATAGAACCATCAGGCAACACTTGAGCCAGTCTTAGAGGCCAGACTAGGAATAGATTTTACCGTTTATTATTCCACACGTGCATATGAGTCTTCTTCCGAGCCTCGTGGTTATTGTAGACTTCAGAACCATTGTAGTTATAGCATGGAACATAAACATAATTATGAACCGGGAGATAATCAATAACATTTACTGTTGCCTCTAGGGCATATCTCTTACAGACTCCCACTTGCACTAGAGTCAATAATCCAGTTAATGATAATGCACTTTACACCTACGACATACTGGTGTAAAAAATGCTTCGCATGTGGTATAGCCTGATGTTCATCGGATCTGACAACTTCAGCTCCGTGTGTATCTCTGCATATCCTCGCATTTTCATGCTTTCACAAAATTCATATTTTGTGCGGACTTGGCTTTGTATATATGTGAATCATTGGTAGAAACCTGATTCCTCAGACTGGGTTATGGAGCAACTATTTGCAATAGTGTCCCATTGACCAAAGACTTCTTGGAACCATACTAAGTTCATGAATGAACTATATGATTCAACATATTTGTCTCCGTCGCTTCTAAAGTGGCAACATACTTCGCCTCTGTTATAGACTGTTTGGAACAATTTCCAACTAACTGCACTACCATATTGTGTGTTACACAAAACCCTCAATTTAAATTGAAAATCGCATGGAGAAATGATGAAGATTGTATCGATGTAACCTTTTACAATAAACTCTTCATGATCTCCACTTGCGAGAAAACATGTCATCAGTGCTACTTTAGTACTCAATGATCCTTTTTCACTGTTGTCCCATGATCAGTACTTTTGATCACTTTGGTATCTATACTCGCAACAGCTTGGGAGTATTGGACATATATGATTGTTTTACATACCATGGAATACATGATGAGTGTGTGGAATATCCATCAAGTATTTTGCTCATCATTATTTTGGGACACTGATTCTTGCAAAAACTCTTTCAATGTGACTTCGGCAAGAATCACTCCTTGTCGTTCATAGTGCTAAATGGTTTTAGCATCTTGTCAATATGTATTTTTGCTCAGGCCTATTAGGAAAATCTATCTCCATTGATCATTATGCCTAATATCAAGGCTATTTAGCCCAAGCGCTTCATCGGAAAACTATTTTCAAATGAAGTCTTAATTCGTGTCAAGAAATTTATTTCCAATTAACAATGTGTCAAGCACACAAGGTTTTTAGAAATATTATTATGCTCCCACTTACTTTCTTGAAACCACAAGCATCTTCATTACCATAGATGAAGTCAAACCCCTTTGACCATTCCATCAAAAACGAAGATTCCAATTCCATTTTGCTCTCTTCTTTCCATTGCTGGAACTCTGAAGCTAGCATACTTACTAGCATCCTCTGGACTGACAAAATACTTTGGATTGTATCACATACATGTCCTAGGTTCTATTTCCATTTCATGGAAATTCTTTTGTCATCCATGTTTCATATCTCATGTTTGAAATATTTATTAATTACTAGTTTAACACGAAACGACTTTAAGCATTGCTACGTTGAGACAATCTCATTGTAGTCAACTCCTTGAACTTGTTATTCCAACAAGTCGAGCTTAATGGATAAAACATTTTTATCCGAATCAGTTTATAGTCCCATTACAATCCGTTCGACTGTAAGTCTTTCAGAGGGTTTATCAAGATTTAAATCTTGAATCATTTACGGAAACTATCTCGGATTATACTGACATTTAGCCAATTCCGAAGTCAGGGCCCATCAACGCTTCCTTGTGTATTGAAGGTATACTGTTGTCTAGCAACAATATCTTGTTTGCGCACCTGAGAGGTTTGCACGAGCTTTGCCTATGTTGTTCAGCTGCAAGTTCGACCGAAGTCCATACATCTCATGTAGAGGCTTCCGTATCAGTCGTAGTGGGAAACTTTGGAATCACTTCCAAGGTTCCTTTCCTTTGACCTGATGACGAAGATACTTGTTATCTTGTCGAGTTGCACTATCCTCCCACTTACCCTTTTGCAAGAACTATTCTCTTTAAAAGCACACCGTTTTGTGGCAAAAATCCTTTGCCTCGGTATAGTGGTGGGGGAATACCCAATGACTTGGGATAACTTACAAAGTAGCACTCAGAAGACTATGTCTTCACCTTATTCCCCTTGAGCTAAGGACACATAGTCCTTGCCCAATCACTATAGTAAGTCTTCAAGGTAGACTTCCAAACCTTCACAGACTTTGTTCACCGACGATCCACAATGACTCTTTGATGCTCAGAACGTGACGCCTAACCGGTTGGAGGCACAATCCTCAAGTGTAACCAGTCTTCAGAGCACGCAGACAGAAAGACTTCAGTGATGCCTAACACTCTTTGGCTCTGGGTGTTTAGGGCTTTGTCCTCGCAAGGATTTCTCTCTCAAAGGCTTCGAGGTGGGTTGCTCTGAAACGAAAAAAGCCGTGCACTAACTCTGAGCAGCCACCAATTTATGGTGTAGGGGTGGGCTATTTATAGCCACTAGGCAACCCAACCTAATTTGTCCGAAAAGACCCTGGGTCACTAAGGAACTGACACGTGTCTAACGGTCAGATTTCAAACACACACGGCAGCTTGACTTGGGCTACAAGTAAAGCTGACTTATCCAGCTCTGGATAAGATTTGCTCTCATTATCTTCACTCGAAGACATAAGATTTGGTTGAGCATCACTTCAGTCACTCTGACTTTGTTCACTTGGACCCCACTTAACAGTACGGTGGTTCTTATGACTTAACAAAGAAGAAAAGGAAACTACGAAACAACTATGTCTTCGCAATCCATAATCATCATACGTTGTCTTCTCATGTCATAGTCTTCAATGTGAAACTCTTCACAAACCACCATTGTCTTCAATGTCTTCACACATTTTTAGAGGTCATCTGCGGTAGGTAAACCAAATCAGTGAGGGACTACTACCTGTGTTATCCTGCAATTCTCACAAACACATTAGTCCCTCAACCAGGTTTGTCGTCAATACTCCAAAACCAACTAGGGGTGGCACTAGATGCACTTACAATCTCCCCCTTTTTGGTGATTGATGACAAACTGGTTGAAGTTTTCAACGGGTATAAAAGTATGTGAAATTGTAAAGGATTATGGTATTGTCTTCATAAGTAGCAAAAGGCCCCCCTGAAGATGTGCATATAAGTATTTTGCTTTTGAATGCAAATGCGCATGGCAGGTTGTACTTTTGGAGATCCTCTTCAACTTATGAAGACAATTCATCATGCATGAAAAGATATAGCAAAGATAATGACATGCATAATGATAAATGGACGTATGCAAAATGACTTCGTGCGGAATTTATCGTCGTACATGCGGAATTTATCATCGCATCACATAGTTGACAGAAAAGGTAGCAGACGACCATTAAGTTTAAGTGTTACAACTCAAAAGAACCAAATGTATCGAAAGCGAGAGTTATAAGCACTTGGCAAAAGTATAGCAACCACCCTTATGGGCCTGCTTGAAGACTATCAACCCATATGCTTCTCCCCCTTTTGTCGGTGAGGACCAAAAAGGTTTGAAGACATAGAGCTTCTACTTGTTCCCATGAGGAGGAGGTGAAGCCACAGGGTCGTTGTTGGGGTTCGGTGGTGCAGAAGAACTTGGGGCAGTGTCGATACGCGGCGATGTTGTAGTTGGTGAAGTAGCGTCATCTTCGTCATCAATGACTCTGGCATTGATAGTTTCCGCTGAGGATGAGTAGTGAGAATCTTTGAGTAAGGGAGTCCGACGCAAGTGAGCGTTCTGGGGAGGAGTGGAATCAAACTTGAATCTCTTCGTGAAGCCATCCTGTTGAAGATCATGTTCAGAGCTCAGCAAAGTCAGACTCTTCCACGACCGCCGACAGGTTTCATGAGTGACAAATGCATTCTTCGTGGCAAGGTTGCGAATGAGATTAACATCCACCAAGAGGCTCTGCATCTGGCGCTTGAGCAAGTCATGATGCTTATCCTATTTTTGATGTAGGGTGACGAGAAGCTCTCGGTCATTGAGTACACGAGATTGCTTCCGAGGCCTTTGGGCAATTGTGCTTTCAGTGGATTCAGTATGGGCACGAGGTGCACGTGTATTTCTAGCCAAAGGATAAACACGAGAGGCAGCAAGAACTCCTTCAATAGGTTGAGTGAAGCTTTGGTGATCGGCGTTGTGAAGATAAATTGGCTCCTTGGCAGGCTCTGGGTATATGGCTTCAACAGACAGATCAACCTCTGGCAAGAATATGAGATGTTTGCACGCAAAAGGCTGATAGTTGATAGCAGAGTTAAGCTTGATGAGGCGCATTACCCATGGAGCATAGAACTTCAGACCAAATATATCGGAGCCAGATGCAGCCAATTACCCGATGAAGAAGTCCTGAGCACTGAAGCTGATGCCATTGAAGATATAGAAAACCAATGTCTTCATTGCTCCTTCAAGCTTCGCTACAGGAGAATGTCCTTTGAGACGCCAGAGAGTTTGCCTAATAATATGATAAATAGTGCGGGGAAGATACTCTAGGTCTTCAACAAAGAACTCCTTTGGATATTCAGCGTCTTGGGGCAGTGGCTTCACCATGCTCAATATTTGGCTCATGTTGGGCTCGGGCTTCTGGAAGATGCTCTCCAAAGCATTATGGTGCAACTGACAACCTGGTTCATAGTGTTCACCAGGAGTGGGCAGGGCAGTAAGCTCAATTATATCTTGGGCTTTGGCTTTGATACGTCTCCAACGTATCTATAATTTTTGATTGCTCCATGCTATATTATCTACTGTTTTGGACATTATTGGGCTTTATTATCCACTTTTATATTATTTTTGGGACTAACCTATTAACCGGAGGCCCAGCCCAGAATTGCTGTTTTTTGCCTGTTTTAGGGTTTCGAAGAAAAGGAATATCAAACGGAGTCCAAACGGAATGAAACCTTCGGGAACGTGATTTTCTAAACGAACAAGACCCGAGAGACTTGGACCCTACATCAAGGCACAAGAGAGGAGGCCACAAGGTAGGGGGACGCGCCTGCCTACCCCAGGCGCACCCTCCACCCTCGTGGGCCCCCTGTTGCTCCACCGACGGACTCCTTCCTCCTATATATACCTACATACTCCCAAACGATCAGATACGGAGCCAAAACCCTAATTCTACCGCCGCAACTTTCTGTATCCACGAGATCCCATCTTCGGGCCTGTTTCGGAGCTCCGCTGGAGGGGGCATCGATCACAGAGGGCTTCTACATCAACACCATAGCCCCTCCGATGAAGTGTGAGTAGTTTACCTCAGACCTACGGGTCCATAGTTAGTAGCTAGATGTCTTCTTCTCTCTTTTTGGATCTCAATACAATGTTCTCACCCTCTCTTGTGGAGATCTATTCGATGTAATCTTCTTTTTGCGGTGTGTTTGTTGAGACTGGTGAATTGTGGGTTTATGATCAAGTCTATCTGTGAATAATATTTGAATCTTCTCTGAATTCTTTTATGTATGATTGGTTATCTTTGCAAGTCTCTTCGAATTATCAGTTTGGTTTGGCCTACTAGATTGATCTTTCTTGCAATGGGAGAAGTGCTTAGCTTTGGGTTCAATCTTGCGGTGTCATTACCCAGTGATAGTAGGGGCAGCAAGGCACGTATTGTATTGTTGCATGAGTCTATCGAGGATAACAAGATGGGGTTTCTTCATATTCCATGAGTCTATCCCTCTACATCATGTCATCTTGCTTAAGGAATTACTCTGTTTTTAACATAATACTCTAGATGCATGCTGGATAGCGGTCGATGACAAGAGTAATAGTAGTAGATGCATGCAGGAGTCGGTCTACTTGTCTCGGACGTGATGCCTATATACATGATCATGCCTAGATATTCTCATACTATGGTCAATTATGTCAATTGCTCAACAGTAATTTGTTCACCCACCGTAGAATACTTATGCTCTCGAGAGAAGCCACTAGTGAAACCTATGGCCCCCGGGTCTATCTTTATCATATTAATCTCCTACTACTTAGTTATTTACTTTGCTATTTACTTTGCCTTTATTTTACTTTGCATCTTTATCACAAAAATACCAAAAATATTATCTTTATCATATCTATCAGATCTCACTCTCGTAAGTGGCCTTATAGGGATTGACAACCCCTATTTGTGTTGGTTGCGAGGATTTATTTGTTTTGTGAAGGTACGAGGGACTCGCACGTAGCCTCCTACTTGATTGATACCTTGGTTCTCAAAAATTGAGGGAAATACTTACGCTACTTTGCTGCATAATCCCTTCCTCTTCGGGGAAAACCGACGCAGTGCTCAATAGGTAGCAAGAAGGATTTCTAGCGCTGTTGTCGGGGAGGTCTTCGCAAAAGTCAACATACCAAGTACCCATCACATACCCTTATCTCCTGCATTACATTATTTGCCATTTGCCTCTCATTTTCCTCTCCCCCACTTCACCCTTTTCGTTTTATTTGCCCTCTCTCTCTCTATCCTCCATCTCTTTCTCTATTTGCCTCTTTTTGCCTGCTTGCTTTTTGTTTGCTTGTGTGTTAGTTTGCTTGCTTGTCACGATGGCTCAAGATAATACTAAATTGTGTGACTTCACCAATACCAACAACAATGATTTTATTAGCACTCCGGTTGATCCTCTTACCGATGCTGAATCTTGTGAAATTAATACTGCTTTCCTGAATCTTGTCATGAAAGATCCGTTTTCCGGCCTTCCTAGTGAAGATGTCGCTACCCATCTAAATAGCTTCGTTGATTTGTGTGACATGCAAAAGAAGAAAGATGTGGATAATGATATTGTTAAATTGAAGCAATTTCCTTTTTCGCTTAGAGATCGTGCTAAAGCTTGGTTTTCGTCTTTGTCTAAAAATAGTATTGATTCATAGAAACGATATTATGAACTTTAAGCAACTTGATCATGAACATGTCGCACAAGATTGGGAGAGAATGAAATTAATGATACGTAATTGCCCTACTCATGGTTTAAATTTGTGGATGATTATACAAAAAGTTTATGCCGGATTGAATTTTTCTTCTAGAAATCTTTAAGATTCGGCCGCGGGAGGCACTTTTATGGAAATCACTTTAGGAGAAGCTACTAAACTCCTAGATAATATTATGGTTAATTATTCTCAATGGCATACTGAAAGATCTATTAATAAAAAGGTGCATGTGATAGAAGAAATCAATGTTTTGAGTGGAAAGATGGATGAAATTATGAAATTATTTGCTAATAAGAGTGTTTCTTCTAATCCTAATGATATGCCCTTGTCTACTTTGATTGAGAATAATAATGAATCTATGGATGTGAATTTTGTTGGTAGGAACAATTTTGGTAACAACGTGTATAGAGGAAATTTTAATCCTAGGCCTTATCCTAGTAATCCCTCTAATAATTATGGTAATTCCTACAACAATTCTTATGGAAATTATAATAAGATTCCCTCTGATTATGAATCTAATATTAAAGAATTTATTACTTCGCAAAAGAATTTTAACGCTATGAATGAAGAAAAATTGCTTAAGATTGATGATTTGGCTCAGAACGTTAATAGAATTTCTCTTGATGTTGATTCTTTGAAACTCAGATCTATTCCACCTAAGCATGATATTAATGAGTCTCTCAAAGCCATGATAATTTGTAACACCCTCGATGCGACTATATCTCCCACGTGTCGAGGCACGACCTAGAGGCATAATCGCATTGAAGGCATATGTCGCAAGTTAGGCAATCTTCACAACATCCCATGTAATATATATGTAATAAAAGGGGATATAACATAGTTGGCTTACACTCGCCATGTCAATCAAGTACATAAATAACATTACATCAACCAAACACTCATGGCCCGACTATGGCGCCAAAATAAAAGATAACCCAACATGCGACACGGTCCCGATCACCCCCAACTGGGCACCACTACTGATCATCAGGAAAGGAAACATAGTATCATTGAGAGTCCTCGTCGAACTCCCACTTGAGCTCGAGCGCGTCACCTGGAGCGGAATCATCAGGCCCTGCATCTGGTGTAATAGTAATCTGTGAGCCACAGGGACTCAGCAATCTCGCACCCTCGCGATCAAGACTATTTAAGCTTATAGGTAAGGCAAGGTAAATATGTGGAGCTGCAGCAAGCGACTAGCAAATGTGGTGGCTATCCTGTTCGCAAAAGAGAGCGAGAAGAGGAGGCAAAGCGCGAGCGAGAAACTAGAGAGCAACCTGCGCAAACATTACTCCAACACCGTGTCCACTTCCCGGACTCCGCCGAGAAGAGGCCATCATGGTAACACACTCAGTTGATTCATTTTAATTAAGTTAAGGATTCAAGTTATCTACAACCGGACATTAACAAATTCCCATCTGCCCATAACCACGGGCACGGCTTTCGAAAGTTCAAATCCCTGCAGGGGAGTCCCAACTTAGCCCATGACAAGCTCTCACGGTCAATGAAGGAATAGACCTCCTCCCAAGACGTTCCGATCATACTCGGTATCTCGGTTCTTCAAGACACTTTGACAGGTTAAAACAAGACCAGCAACACCGCACGAATGTGCCGACAAATCCCGATAGGAGCTGCACATATCTGTTTCTCAGGGCACACTCAGATTGTCTTAGGTACGGGTAGGCCAGCCTAGAGTTGCCCCTGGTGGCCACCGACATCTGACAGGTGGATCAACACTCAGAGGAGCACTGGCCGGGGGGGGGGGGGGGTAAAATAAGATGACCCTCGGGCTCCGGAAACCCAAGGGAAAAAGAGGCTAGGTGGCAAATGGTAAAACCAAGGTTGGGCATTGCTGGAAAAGCTTTAATCAAGGCGAACTATCAAGGGGTTCCCATTATAACCCAACCGCGTAAGGAAAGCAAAAATCCGGGAACATAACACCGATATGACAGAAACTAGGAAGGCAAGAGTGGAACAAAACACTAGGCGAGAGGCCGAGCCTTCCACCCTTTACCAAGTGTATAGATGCATTAAAATAAAAAGATAATATAATGATATCCCAACAAGTAAATAAATGTTCCAACAAAGAACGGCCTCCAATCTTCACCTGCAACTAGCAACGCTATAAGAGGGGCTGAGCAAAGCGGTAACATAGCCAATCAACGGTTTGCTAGGACATGGTGGGTTAGCGGTTTGACATGGCAATTTGGGAGGCTTGAAATCAAGTGGTAGGCATCGTAGCATTGGCATAGCAAAAGAGCGAGCATCTAGCAAAGCAAAGATAGTAGTGATTTCGAGGGTATGATCATCTTGCCTGCAAAGTTGTCAGAGTTGACTGGATCCTCGAAAGCAAACTCAACGGGCTCCTCGTTAGTGAACTCGTCTCCCGGCTCTACCCAAACAAGACAAACAAGCAACAAGGACACAATCAACCACGTGCCAGGATCAAACAATATGATGCAAGGATGGAATGCTATGCGGGATGCATATGCAAGATGTGACAAGGCATGCATGAAACTGGCCTCAACTTGGAAATCCAAGTGTGCCACTGGAAAGATGAGATGAAATCGCTTGAAAACGATATAAAGAACGCCGGAATCAGAGTTACGGTTTGGAAATGGCAAGCAATTCAAATATGGCCACGTTCTACGATTTACAGCAAGTAGCCATCTAAATGCAAAGAGATGAACAAGCTACAGCACCCAAACATGACAAAAAAATACATGGCAGGGATGCATTCATGATGCTTAACAAAAGTCTAGCACTGAGCTACGACCAATTCATCCATTAACAGGATCAAACAAGCATGGCAAAAATGCATATGGCAAACAGATCTCAGACTTAGTGAAATTAACACTTGTCTGGAATTTTAGATCACGTAGCACACTTCCGAGCAACAAAACTACACGCTACAGGACCTAAACATGGCAAAGTAAAGCATGGCATGGAGCTACTCAAAGAGCTTAACAAAAGTCCCTTAGTGACCTTGAGCCAAAAGGGATCAGAAAATACAATTGCGAGCATGTGAACATGGCAAAAACATAATCAGTTCTCAGACTTAGTGAAAACTGGAGCATGCTGAAAACAGATGTCAAGTAGGCATGTTTACGAGCTCGATGCACTCACTATGGAGCAAGTCATGACAATCTAACCATACACCCATCAAGAATACACAAAATGCAAGCTATACATGGCAAGAACAATAACATAGCATGCATGGATCAACTACAACATCATCGGCAAAATCGCTAACAAGTAGACAATCTGCCCAGATTCACGAAGTAGCAAAAGTAGAGCTCTATTGACTCAAGCTACGGTGCTCCATAATTGCAAACAAAGACATGTATGCATATAGCACTACAAGATTAACAAAACATCCTTACTGATCATCCTCAAAAGAGGCACGGATCACTAGGAAACAACATGAACATATGGCCATATGAAATAAACAGGTCAAGGACTTAGTGGAAATGCTAAGTCCCTGAAATCAGCTTTACCAAGTGCCTCACTTTGCAAGCTTGTGCTAGTCACCACACACATCACAAAAATACATGGGTTGCACCTCTAGAAAGATGGAAAACCCCTTAACAAAACATATGTAGAGCTCATGGGCATATCATGCACACAATAATCATGGCAAAAATGACAAATATCTAAATGGAGCAGCAGATCTGACAATTATCTCAAGTAGCCCTCTTCTAACAGCATTTCGGGCATCAATATGAACTCAAATGAAAATGATGCAATGAGATGAAATGATGTACTCTGTGAGTCGAACATTTTGATATGCTATATGCCCAAAACGGAGCTACGGACGCAAAGTTACGGCAAGAGCAAGAATGCAAAAAAAATACTGAGAGGAGAGGGAAAAAGGGTCAACCCTCAGATCTAGGGTTTCGAGGCGACGCGTGAACCGAGGAGCTCCGGCGGGGTACTGTAGCTCCGGCGAGGTGGATAGGCGCGGGGACGGTCGGAGGCGGTCGGAGTGGCCGCGGGGGCGCGCTGGAGTTGGGCTCGGGCGGCGCCGGCTTGAGGAGGACGGCGGACGTGGGGCGCTGCGGTTCGGGCGGACCCGGTGCGGGCGGCTGGCCGGAGTCGCGGAACTCGCCGTCGCCGGCGACGAGGTAGTGCAGGGCAGCACCGGCGGACTTGGGCGGCGGGGCGAGGGGAGAAGAAGGCGGCACGCGCGGGAGGCAGCTCGGGCCCGGTCGGCGGCGGGGAGGGCCGGCCTCGGGCCTCCGCGGGCCGCGGCGGGTGCGGGACGGCGGCGTCCACGTGGCGGCACACCACTGGCTGCGGGTGGCGGCGGCGACTCGTCCGGTGGGAATCGGACGTGTCCGGCGGCAGAGATGGGCGAGGCTAGGGTTTAGGGGTAGATGGGATCCGGAATTTTTGAGGGAGATACCTCTTTATAGGTAGGAGGAACTAGGAGTCTCCAAATGAGGTGCAGTTTTCGGCCACGCGATCATGATCGAACGCACTAGATGATGGAGAGGATTTAGGTGGGTTTTGCGTCAAATTGGAGGGGTGTTGGGCTGCAACACACACGAGGCCTTTTCGGTCCCTCGGTTAACCGTTGGAGTATCAAACGAAGTCCAAATGGTATGAAACTTGACAGGCGGTCTACCGGTAGTAAACCAAGGCCGCTTGGCAAGTCTCGGTCCAATCCGGAAATTTTTAATCCCCACACACGAAAGAAAGGTATAAATGACCACCAGAGGAGAACGGAGCGCCGGAATGCAAAACGGACAACGGGGAAAATGCTCGAATGCATGAGATGAACACATATGCAAATGCAATGCATATGATGACATGATATGAGATGCATGACAACGACAACAACACACGGAGACAAAGACCCGAACCCGAGAAAATAAAATAACTTAAAGCCGGAAACGGCAAGAGTTGGAATACATATTGGGAAAGTCATATCTGGGGTGTTACAACACTCCACCACTACGAAAGGATCTTGTCCTGAGATCTAGGACTGAAAGAACGCGGGTATTCAGAACGGAGGTGATCCTCGCGTTCCCAGGTAGCTTCACGGTCGGAATGGTGTGACCACTTGACTTTGAGAAATTTGATTGACTTGTTGCGAGTCTTGCGTTCAGTCTCTTCGAGAATAGCAACGGGGTGCTCACGATAGGAGAGATCTTCTTGGAGCTCAATGTCCTCGAAGTTGACTGTGCGGTCAGGAGTCTTGAAGTAATTTCGGAGCTGAGAGACATGGAACACATCATGAACATTTGCAAAGTTTGAAGGAAGCTCGAGTTGATAGGCGAGATCGCCTCTCTTGCTGACAATCTTGAAAGGTCCCACGTATCTAGGGGCAAGCTTGCCTTTGATACCAAAGCGACGAGTACCTTTCATAGGAGAGACGCGGAGGTAAACATGTTCTCCAATCTCGAAAGCCAAATCACGGTGCTTACTATCATAGTAGCTCTTCTGGCGGGATTGGGCTGCTTTGAGGTTATCTCGAATGACTTTGCACATTTCCTCTGCCTCTGTGATTAAGTCATTTCCCAAAAGCTGACGTTCACCGGTTTCAGACCAGTTGAGAGGGGTACGACACTTCCTGCCGTACAGAATTTCAAATGGGGCCTTGCCCGAACTTGCTTGAAAACTGTTGTTGTAGGAGAATTCAGCATAAGGAAGACAATCCTCCCACTCCATGCCGAAGGAGATCACACAAGCCCTGAGCATATCTTCAAGAATCTGATTGACACGCTCGACTTGACCGCTAGTTTGAGGATGGAAAGCTGTGCTGAAGTGGATGTTGGTGCCCATGGCCTTCTGAAAAGAATCCCAAAACTTGGAGGTAAAGATGCTGCCACAGTCTGAAGAGATCACTTGTGGAATACCGTGCAGAGAGACAATCCGAGAGGTATAGAGTTCCGCCAATTGAGCTGCAGTGATCGACTCTTTGATAGGCAGAAAGTGAGCCACTTTGGTGAGTTTGTCGATCACAACGAATATAGCATCATTGCCACGCTTGGACTTTGGAAACCCAGTCACGAAGTCCATTTCAATGTGGTCAAACTTCCATTCTGGAATGGCAAGAGGTTGGAGGAAACCAGCTGGCCTTTGGTGTTTTGCCTTCACTCTTCTGCAGACATCACACTCATTCACGAATTGAGAAATCTCGCCCTTCATTCGAGTCCACCAATAAGCCTGCTTGAGGTCCTGATACATCTTCGTGCTCCCAGGGTGGATGGAGAGGAGAGTATTGTGAGCCTCGTTCATGATCACTTTACGGAGGTCACCTTTGGGCACAACAATACGATCCTCGAAGAAGAGAGTGTCCTTGTCATCAAGGCGGTAGCACTTGTACTTGGGTTGACTCTTGGCAATCCCAATCTTCACCTTTTTCACCATAGCATCAAGAAGCTGGGCTTGGCGAATCTGGTCTTCCAAGGTAGGAGATACTTGAAGGTTGGCGAGGAAACCTTGAGGAATAACTTGCAGGTTAAGTTTGCGGAAAGCTTCACAAAGCTCGGGTTGATACGGCTTGATAATCAGACTGTTGCAGTAAGCCTTTCTGCTCAATGCGTCAGCAATCACATTGGCCTTGCCTGGAGTATACTCGATACTTGGATTATACTCTTGAATCATTTCGACCCATCGAGTTTGCCTGAGGTTGAGATTAGGCTGAGTGAAGATGTACTTGAGAGTCTTGTGATCAGTGAAAATGTCCACTTTTCTTCCCAATAAGAGATGTCTCCAAGTCAAAAGAGCATGCACAACTGCCGCCAACTCGAGATCATGAGTGGGGTAGTTCTTCTCATTGGGCTTCAACTGGCGAGAGGTATAAGCAACAACTTTCTTCTCTTGCATCAACACTGCGCCAAGACCTTGGAGAGAGGCATCACAAAAGACCTCGTACGTCTTGGATTCACCAGGCGGAGTCAGAACTGGAGCAGTGATCAATTTCTCTTTCAAAGTGTTGAAAGCAATGTCACACTCCGGAGACCAAACGTACTTGACGTGCTTCTGGAGAAGATTAGAGAGGGGCTTCGCGATCTTAGAAAAGTTTTCAATGAATCTTCGACAGTAGCTTGCGAGACTGAGGAAGCTACGGAGTTGCTTCACGTTCTGAGGAGGTTCCCAATTCACAATTGCAGACACCTTCTCAGGATTCACCGCGATGCCCTTGGCAGAGATGATATGACCAAGATAAAGAACCTCATCGAGCCAAAATTCACACTTGGAGAACTTGGCGTAGAACTTGTGTTCCCTCAGCTTATCGAGTACCAAACGCAAGTGCTTGGCATGATCTTCCTTGTTCTTCGAGAAAACCAGAATGTCGTTGAGATAGACCAAAACAAAGTCATTGGTGTAGGCGTTGAAGATGAAGTTCATCATGCAAGAGAAAGTCGGAGGAGCGTTGACGAGGCCAAAAGACATGACAGTGTATTCGTATGAACCATAGCTTGTCCTGAAAGCCGTCTTGGGAATATCTTGCTCACGGATTCGAATCTGATGATAACCCATACGGAGATCAAGCTGGGAGAATACTTGGGCACCTTTGAGTTGTTCAAACAGCTCGTTGATGTTGGGAAGTGGGTATTTGTTCTTGATGGTCTTTTTGTTCAATGGACGGTAATCAACACAAAGTCGGTCCGTTCCATCCTTCTTCTTCACAAAAAGAACACCACAACCCCACGAAGAAGAACTAGGCCGGATGAGACCCATTTTCTCTTGAATATCGAGTTGCTTCTTCAGCTCCTTCAACTCTTCAGGTCCGAGCTTGTAAGGATGCTTGCACACAGGTTCCATGCCAGGCTCAAGGTCAATAACGAATTTAACTGGCCGGTGTGGAGGCATTCCTGGAAGCTCTTCTGGAAAGACATCTTGATATTCACAAACGACTGGAATTTGCGAGATAGCATCGAGTTCACCCTTCTCATTGAGAGAAAACAGATGGATGGTATCATCACGAGCGGCAAAGACAATTACATCCTCAGACGAATGGGTCAATTGAATCTGCCTTGCAGCACAATCAAGTTGAGCCTTGTGCTTAGAAAGCCAATCCATTCCGAGAATAAGATCAATATCCGAGTCACCAAGAACCGTAGGAGAAGATAGAAACTTGTAGTCACCCAAGGTGATAGTAACATCCGGAGCAATGGAGTTAGCATGCATGCGCCTACCGGGAGAGACAACTGCTAATGGACTAGGCAAAATTTGCAAAGCCAAACCATGCTTAGATGAAAACGGTCTCGAGATGAAACAATGCGATGCACCCGTGTCAAAAAGAACTTTTGCAGGAATATCATTAACTGGAAGGTTACCCATAATCACATATGGCGAGTCCTCTGCCTGAGCTGCGTTCAGCAAATTGACCTTGGCGTGCTTGGGGTTATGCTTGACCACAGCTGTACTTGCCGATCTCACAGGAGGAGGAGGAGGAAGACGCCTCTGATTGAAGCACTTGTTGGCATAGTGACCCTTCTGTTGGCACTTGTTGCACGTGACCTCTGAAAGCGGACGGTGATACGGAGCACTCGATCTTGGGGCTTGAGACGAAGTCTTGTTCTGAAATCCAGGGTTGGGTGGGTGGGAAGATCCACTGCCACCTTTGCTCTTCTGCTGATATAGCTGACGGAACGGAGGAGGAGGAAGCCAATATTTTTGCTGCTTGGCCACTTGAGTAGAGGAAGAAGGAGTAACATCTCTGACTCGCTTCTTGGAAGCATCACACCTCAGTTGAGCAGCCTCTTGCTTGAATGCCATGTTGTACAACTCATCGTACCTCAAAGGCTCAAAAAGAACAAGAGCGAGCTGGATTTCTTCTCTAAGACCACCTCTGAACTGGTATATCATGCTCTTCTCATCAGGGATGTCCTGCTTAGCAAAGCGGGCGAGCTTCTGAAACAACTTGTTGTAGTCATAGACAGACAAAGAGCCTTGCTTCAGGTTGCGGAATTCCTCATGCTTGCTTTCAACCACGCTCTGAGGGATACGGTGAGCTCTGAAATCTTGACGGAATTCATCCCAAGTGATAACACGTCCACCTCTGGAATCCTTGTACTGCTGGAACCATTCTGCAGCTTGATCTTTGAGTTGGAAGGAAGCGAACTTGAGAAAGTCCTCAGGCCTGATGTTACTGCACTCGAAATGCTTGCACAGATCCACGAGCCAATCGTCAGCATCAGTTGCCTCAACACAATTGCTGAAAGTCGTTGGCCCGTTAGCAAGGAACTGGTTGAGTGTAGCAAAGTGATTCTGATTGTTGCCTTGGTTCCCTTGGTTGCCTTGATTGCGCTCTTGAAGAATTTGCATGATCAAGTGTGTGTTTGCATTGGTTGCGGCCATCACAACTTGCCATGCCTTCGGAGGAGGTGGAGGTGGTGGCGGATCAGGATTCGGAGTCGTGCGCGTTGGAGGAGCCATCCTGAAGAGGTTGACATCCATTAGCACATTGATAGACAAATATTGAAGCTGAATCCAACGGAATGAAAATTGCAACATATAGTCTTCACATCCGAACAAAATGAATGAATGCATTCCTCTTGAAATGGTCACATATCCATAAATTGAGAAGCCACGTAGAATTTAGGTAGAGAAATAAATCAACAAGGTACGGATCAAGAACGAATAATCGGTAAGAAATCCCAATCTCAAACCAAATAATTGTGGAAGAAGAACTAGAGCTACAATAATTCCCACCTATGAAACTCTCGAACCTTTCCGGTTATGCAATCAGGTGTTGGGGATACAGGGGAAGCATAATATCTCACCTAAATCTAGCAAATCCTACATCCAGCTGTATCCATCCTTCAACACATAACCGAGAAAAACTTTGGAAACCATCTACCTCAACCTTCGAAAAGCATCTGTTATACAAGTTATGGTGATACTCCTGAACTCCCGCCCCAGTACTGGGTGGCGTCGAGGTTATCTCACCAACGAACTGCATAAAAGAGATTTTCGATGTCGGCGTACTAAACTCAGGTATTCCAGAACTGCAATGATAAAATTATGACGACAACACCTCAGAGCTCAACTCCCCGGGACACTTCCACAAAACCCCTGACAGAAGGCACCAAGACAATGTTCTCGTCATAAAACCATCGGAACGATTCCAAGATACCCGCGTGATCCTAAAAAAAATTAGTGAAATTTGAGAAGAGAAGAGTCAAAACTCTACGTCAGGATGCCTTACCAGAGCGATGAGGAAACTGGGAAGTAAAAAGAAGTCCTAAACTCTCCGATATATAATTCCTAAATGACTCAAAACATTTATCTAGACACAACTCGGCTGCTAAAAACGATCAAGCAATGGGGCTCCTAAGGTCGGGGAAGGCTCTGATTACCAACTTGTAACACCCTCGATGCGACTATATCTCCCACGTGTCGAGGCACGACTTAGAGGCATAATCGCATTGAAGGCATATGTCGCAAGTTAGGCAATCTTCACAACATCCCATGCAATATATATGTAATAAAAGGGGAGATAACATAGTTGGCTTACACTCGCCACGTCAATCAAGTAAATAAATAACATTACATCAACCAAACACTCATGGCCTGACTACGGCGCCAAAATAAAAGATAACCCAACATGCGACACGGTCCCGATCACCCCCAACTGGGCACCACTACTGATCATCGGGAAAGGAAACATAGTATCATTGAGAGTCCTCGTCGAACTCCCACTTGAGCTCGAGCGCGTCACCTGGAGCGGAATCATCAGGCCCTGCATCTGGTGTAATAGTAATCTGTGAGCCACAGGGACTCAGCAATCTCGCACCCTCGCGATCAAGACTATTTAAGCTTATAGGTAAGGCAAGGTAAATATGTGGAGCTGCAGCAAGTGACTAGCAAATGTGGTGGCTATCCTGTTCGCAAAAGAGAGCGAGAAGAGGAGGCAAAGCGCGAGCGAGAAACTAGAGAGCAACCTGCGCAAACATTACTCCAACACCGTGTCCACTTCCCGTACTCCGCCAAGAAGAGGCCATCACGGTAACACACTCAGTTGACTCATTTTACTTAAGTTAAGGATTCAAGTTATCTACAACCGGACATTAACAAATTCCCATCTGCCCATAACCGCGGGCACGGCTTTCGAAAGTTCAAATCCCTGCAGGGGAGTCCCAACTTAGCCCATGACAAGCTCTCACGGTCAATGAAGGAATAGACCTCCTCCCAAGACGTTCCGATCAGACTCGGTATCTCGGTTCTTCAAGACACTTTGACAGGTTAAAACAAGACCAGCAACACCGCACGAATGTGCCGACAAATCCCGATAGGAGCTGCACATATCTGTTTCTCAGGGCACACTCAGATTGTCTTAGGTACGGGTAGGCCAGCCTAGAGTTGCCCCTGGTGGCCACCGGCATCTGACAGGTGGATCAACACTCAGAGGAGCACTGGCCCGGGGGGGGGGGGGGGGTTAAAATAAGATGACCCTCGGGCTCCGGAAACCCAAGGGAAAAAGAGGCTAGGTGGCAAATGGTAAAACCAAGGTTGGGCATTGCTGGAAAAGCTTTAATCAAGGTGAACTATCAAGGGGTTCCCATTATAACCCAACCGCGTAAGGAACGCAAAAATCCGGGAACATAACACCGATATGACAGAAACTAGGGCGGCAAGAGTGGAACAAAACACTAGGCGAGAGGCCGAGCCTTCCACCCTTTACCAAGTGTATAGATGCATTAAGATAAAAAGATAATATAATGATATCCCAACAAGTAAATAAATGTTCCAACAAAGAACGGCCTCCAATCTTCACCTGCAACTAGCAACGCTATAAGAGGGGCTGAGCAAAGCGGTAACATAGCCAATCAATGGTTTGCTAGGACATGGTGGGTTAGCGGTTTGACATGGCAATTTGGGAGGCTTGAAATCAAGTGGTAGGCATCGTAGCATTGGCATAGCAAAAGAGCGAGCATCTAGCAAAGCAAAGATAGTAGTGATTTCGAGGGTATGATCATCTTGCCTGCAAAGTTGTCAGAGTTGACTGGATCCTCGAAAGCAAACTCAACGGGCTCCTCGTTAGCGAACTCGTCTCCCGGCTCTACCCAAACAAGACAAACAAGCAACAAGGACACAATCAACCACGTGCCAGGATCAAACAATATGATGCAAGGATGGAATGCTATGCGGGATGCATATGCAAGATGTGACAAGGCATGCATGAAACTGGCCTCAACATGGAAATCCAAGTGTGCCACTGGAAAGATGAGATGAAATCGCTTGAAAATGATATAAAGAACGCCGGAATCGGAGTTACGGTTTGGAAATGGCAAGCAATTCAAATATGGGCACGTTCTGCGATTTACAGCAAGTAGCCATCTAAATGCAAAGAGATGAACAAGCTACAACACCCAAACATGACAACAAAATACATGGCAGGGATGCATTCATGATGCTTAACAAAAGTCTAGCACTGATCTACGACCAATTCATCCATTAACAGGTTCAAACAAGCATGGCAAAAATGCATATGGCAAACAGATCTCAGACTTAGTGAAATTAACACTTGTCTTGAATTTTAGATCAGGTAGCACACTTCGGAGCAACAAAACTACACGCTACAAGACCTGAACATGGCAAAGTAAAGCATGGCATGGAGCCACTCAAAGAGCTTAACAAAAGTCCCTTAGTGACCTTGAGCCAAAAGGGATCAGAAAATACAATTGCGAGCATGTGAACATGGCAAAAACATAATCAGTTCTCAGACTTAGTGAAAACTGGAGCATGCTGAAAACAGATGTCAAGTAGGCATGTTTACGAGCTCGATGCACTCACTACGGAGCAAGTCATGACAATCTAAGCATACACCCATCAAGAATACACAAAATGCAAGCTAGACATGGCAAGAACAATAACATAGCATGCATGGATCAACTACAACATCATCGGCAAAATCGCTAACAAGTAGACAATCTGCCCAGATTCACGAAGTAGCAAAAGTAGAGCTCGATTTACTCAAGCTAGGGTGCTCCATATTTGCAAACAAAGACATGGATGCATAGAGCACTATAAGATTAACAAAACATCCTTACTGATCATCCTCAAAAGAGGCACGGATCACTAGGAAACAACATGAACATATGGCCATAGGAAATAAACAGGTCAAGGACTTAGTGGAAATGCTAAGTCCCTGAAATCAGCTTTACCAAGTGCCTCACTTTGCAAGCTTGTGCTAGTCACCACACACATCACAAAAATACATGAGTTGCACCTCTAGAAATATGACAAAACCCTTAACAAAACATATGTAGAGCTCATGGGCATATCATGCACACAATAATCATGGCAAAAATGACAAATATCTAAATGGAGCAGCAGATCTGACAATTATCTCAAGTAGCCCTCTTCTAACAGCATTTCAGGCATCAAGATGAACTCAAATGAAAATGATGCAATGAGATGAAATGATGTACTCTCTGAGGCGAACATTTTGATATGCTATATGCCCAAAACGGAGCAACGGATGCAAAGTTACGGCATGAGCAAGAATGCAAAAAAATACTGAGAGGAGAGGGAAAAAGGGTCAACGCTCAGATCTAGGGTTTCGAGGCGGCGCGTGAACCGAGGAGCTCCGGCGGGGTACTGTAGCTCCGGCGAGGTGGATAGGCGCAGGGACGGCCGGAGGCGGTCGGAGTGGCCGCGGGGGCGCGCCGGAGTTGGGCTCGGGCGGCGCCGGCTTGAGGAGGAGGACGGCGGGCGCGGGGCGCTGCGGTTCGGGCAGACCCGGCGCGGGCGGCTGGCCGGAGTCGTGGAACTCGCCGTCGCCGACGACGAGGTAGTGTAGGGTGGCGCCTGCGGACTTGGGCGGCGGGGCGAGGGGAGAAGAAGCCGGCGCGCATGGGAGGCAGCTCGGGCCCGGTCAGCGGCGGGGAGGGCCGGCCTCGGGCCTCCGCGGGCCGCGGCGGGTGCGGGACGGCGACGTCCATGTGGCGGCACGCCACTGGCTGCGGGTGGCGGCGGCGACTCGTCCGGTGGGAACCGGACGTGTCCGGCGGCGGAGATGGGCGAGGCTAGGGTTTAGGGGTAGATGGGATCCGGAATTTTTGAGGGAGATACCTCTTTATAGGTAGGAGGAACTAGGAGGCTCCAAATAAGGTGCGGTTTTCGGCCACGCGATCGTGATCGAACGCTCTAGATGATGGAGAGGGTTTAGGTGGGTTTTGGGTGAAATTGGAGGGGTGTTGGGCTGCAACACACACGAGGCCTTTTCGGTCCCTCGGTTAACCATTGGAGTATCAAACGAAGTCCAAATGGTATGAAACTTGACAGGCGGTCTACCGGTAGTAAACCAAGGCCGCTTGGCAAGTCTCGATCCAATCCGGAAATGTTTAATCCCCACACACAAAAGAAAGGTAGAAATGACCACCGGAGAAGAATGGAGCGCCGGAATGCAAAATGGACAATGGGGAAAATGCTCGAATGCATGAGATGAACACGTATGCAAATGCAATGCATATGATGACATGATATGAGATGCATGACAACGACAACAACACACAGAGACAAAGCCCCGAACCTGAGAAAATAAAATAACCTAAAGCCGGAAACAGCAAGAGTTGGAATACATATTGGGAAAGTCATATCCGGGGTGTTACATAATTTCCATTGATGAGTGCAAAGAAAGAACCGCTAGGATGCATGCTAAGAAAGATGCCTTTATAAGAGCGTGTTCTTCTAGTTCCTATGAAAATAAAGATGAAGATGTAAAAGTTATTGATGTGTCCCCTATTAAATCTTTGTTTTGCAATATGAATCTTTATAATGATGGGACTAAGTATGATCCACCTTTACCTAGAAGGCGTTTCAAGAATTTGGAATTTTTTGATCTTCATGCTAAAATTGATAAAAGTGGGATTGAAGAAATTAAAACCCTAGATGTTGGTAAACCCACTATTATGGATTTAAAGGAATTTAACTATGAAAATTGCTCTTTTATTGATTATATTTCCTTGTTGCAATCCGTGCTAAATTCTCCTCACGCTTATTGTCAATATAAAGTGTTTACTAAACATATCGTTGATGCCTTGATGCAATCTTATGAAGAAAAACTTGAATTGGAAGTTTCTATTCCTACAAAACTTTATGATGAGTGGGAACCAACTATTAAAATTAAAATTGGAGATCATGAATGCTCTTCTTTATGTGATTTGGGTGCTGGTGTTTCCATGATTCCAAAGACTTTGTGTGATTTGTTAGGTTTTCGTGATTTTGATGATTGCTCTCTAAACTTGCACCTTGCGGATTCCACTATTAAGAAACCTATGGGAAGAATTAATGATGTTCTTATTGTTGCAAATTGGAATTATGTACCCGTAGATTTTATTGTTCTTGACATAGATTGCAATCCTTCATGTCCTATTATTCTTGGTAGACCTTTCCTTAGAACGATTGGTGCAATTATTGATATGAAGGAAGGAAATATTAGATTCCAATTTGCATTAAGGAAAGGCATGGAACACTTTACTATAAAGAAAATTAAATTACCTTATGAATCTATTATGAGAGCCACTTATGGATTGCCTACCAAAGATGGCAATACCTAGATCTATTCTTGCTTGTTATGCCTAGCTAGGGGCGTTAAACGATAGCGCTTATTGGGAGGCAACCCAATTATATTTTTATTCCTTGCTTTTTGCTCCTTTTTAGTAATAAATAATTTATCTAGCCTCTGTTTTGGTTGTGTTTTTTGTGTTTAATTAGTGCTTGTGCCAAGTAGAACCGTTGGGAAGACTTGGGGAAAGTCTTGTTGAACTTGCTATAAAAAAACTGAAACTTTAGCGCTCACGAGAACTGCTGCCATTTTTATTTGGAAAGTGATATTTAGTTAATTATTTTTGAAGATGATTAATAGATACATTACTCACGTCCAGAAATTTATTTTAGAATTTTTGGGGTTCCAGATCTTGCGCTAGCTACAGGTTACTACAGACTGTTCTGTTTTTTGACAGATTTTGTTTTCCATGTGTTGTTTGCTTATTTTGATGAATCTATGGATAGTAAAATAGTTTATCAACCATAGAGAAGTTGGAATACAGTTGGTATAACACCAACATAAATAAATAATGAGTTCATTACAGTACCTTGAAATGGTCTTTTGTTTTCTTTCGCTAACAGAGCTCACGAGATTTTCTACTTTAAGTTTTGTGTTGTGAAGTTTTCAAGTTTTGGGTAAAGATTTGATGGATTATGGAACAAGGAGCGGCAAGAGCCTAAGCTTGGGGATTCCCAAGGCACCCCCAAGATAATCTAAAGACACCTAAAAGCCAAAGCTTGGGGATGCCCCGGAAGGCATCCCCTCTTTCGTCTACTTCTATCGGTAACTTTACTTGGAGCTATATTTTTATTTGCCACATGATATGTGTTTTGCTTGGAGAGTCTTGTATGATTTGAGTCTTTTCTTGTTAGTTTACAACAATCATCCTTGCTGTACACACCTTTTGAGAGAGCCATACATGATTTGGAATTTGTTAGAATACTCTATGTGCTTCGCTTATATCTTTTGAGTTATATAATTTTGCTCTAGTACTTCACTTATATCTTTTAGAGCATGGTGGTGGATTTGTTTTATAGAAACTATTGATCTCTCATGCTTCACTTAGATTATGTTGAGAGTATTAATAGCATGGTAATTTGCTTAAAATCATAATATGCTAGTTATTCAAAGTAAGTAAAATTTTCTTAAGAGTGTTTTGAATACTAAGAGAAGTTTGATGCTTGATGATTGTTTTGAGATATGGAGGTAATAATATCAAAGTCGTGCTAGTTGAGTAGTTGTGAAATTGAGAAATACGTGTGTTGAAGTTTGAAAGTCCCGTAGCATGCACGTATGGTAAATGTTATGCAACAAATTTGAAACATGAGGTGTTATTTGATTGTCTTCATTATGAGTGGCGGTCGGGGACGAGGGATGGTCTTTTCCTACCAATCTATCCCCCTAGGAGCATGCGCGTAATACCGAGGTTTTTGATGACTTGTAGATTTTTGCAATAAGAATGTGAGTTCTTTATGACTAATATTGAGTCCATGGATTATACACACTCTCACCCTTCCATCCTTGCTAGCCTCTTCGGTACCGTGCATTGCTCTTTCTCACATTGAGAGTTGGCGCAAACTTCACCGGTGCATCCAAACCCCGTGATATGATACTCTCTTCCACACATAAACCTCCTTATATCTTCCTCAAAACAGCCACCATACCTACCTATTATGGCATTTCCATAGCCATTCCGAGATATATTGCCATGCAACTTTCCAACATTCCGTTCATCATGACACATTCATTATTGTCATATTGCTTAGCATGATCATGTAGTTGACATAGTATTCGTGGAAAAGCCACCGTTCATAATTCTTTCTTACATGTCACTCTTGGTCCATTGCATATCCTGGTACACCGCCGGAGGCATTCAAATAGAGTCATCTTTTGTTCTAGTATCGAGTTGTAATCATTGATTTGTGAATAAATAGAAGTGTGATGATCATCATTTTCTACAGCATTTTCCCAAGTGAGGAATAAAAAAGGCCATAAAAAAGAGAAGGCCCAAAAAAATAATGAGAGAAAAAGAGAGAAGGGACAATGTTACTATCCTTTGCCACACTTGTGCTTCAAAGTAGCACCTTAATCTTCATGTTAGAGAGTCTCTTGTTTTGTCACTTTCATATACTAGTGGGAAATTTTCATTAACTTGGCTTGTATATTCCAACAATGGCCTCCTCAAGTGCCCTAGGTCTTCGTGAGCAAGCAAGTTGGATGCACACCCACTAGTTTCTTTTGTTGAGCTTTCATAGATTTATAGCTCTAGTGCATCTGTTGCATGGCAATCCCTACTCCTTACATTAACATCAATCAGTGGGCATCTCCATAGCCCATTGATTAGCCTCGTTGATGTGAGACTTTCTCCTTTTTTGTCTTCTCCACATAAGCCCCCTCATGATATTCTATTCCACCCATAGTGCTATGTCCATGGCTCGCGCTCATATATTGCGTGAAAGTTTATAGGTTTGATATTACTAAAGTATGAAACAATTGCTTGGCTTGTCATCGGGGTTGTGCATGATGAGAGCATTCTTGTGTGACGAAAATGAAACATGACTAAGCCATATGATTTTGTAGGGATGAACTTTCTTTGACCATGTTATTTTGAGAAGACATAATTGCTTAGTTAGTATGCTTGAAGTATTATTATTTTTATGTCAATATTAACTTTTGTCTTGAATCTTTCGGGTCTGAATATTCAAACCACAATTAAGAAGAATTACATTAAAATTATGCCAAGTAGCACTCCGCATCAAAAATTCTGTTTTTATCATTTACCTACTCGAGGACGAGCAGGAATTAAGCTTGGGGATGCTTGATACGTCTCCAACGTATCTATAATTTTTGATTGCTCCATGCTATATTATATACTGTTTTGGACATTATTAGGCTTTATTATCCACTTTTATATTATTTTTGGGACTAACCTATTAACCGGAGGCCCAGCGCAGAATTGTTGTTTTTTGCCTGTTTTAGGGTTTCGAAGAAAAGGAATATCAAACGGAGTCCAAACGGAATGAAACCTTCGGGAACGTGATTTTCTCAACAAACAAGACCCGGGAGACTTGGACCCTATGTCAAGGCACAAGAGAGGAGGCCACGAGGTAGGGGTGCGCGCCAGCCCTCCACCCTCGTGGCCCCCCTATTGCTCCACCGACATACTCCTTCCTCCTATATATACCTACGTACCGCCAAACGATCAGATATGGAGCCAAAAGCCTAATTCCACTGCCGCTACTTTCTGTATCCACGAGATCCCATCTTGGGGCCTATTCCAGAGCTCCGCCGGAGGGGGCATCGATCACAGAGGGCTTCTACATCAACACCGTAGCCCCTCCAATGAAGTGTGAGTAGTTTACCTCAGACCTACGGGTCCATAGTTAGTAGCTAGATGGCTTCTTCTCTCTTTTTGGATCTCAATACAATGTTCTCCCCCTCTCTTGTGGAGATCTATTCGATGTAATCTTGTTTTTGCGGTGTGTTTGTTGAGACTGATGAATTGTGGGTTTATGATCAAGTCTATCTATGAATAATATTTGAATCTTCTCTGAATTGTTTTATGTGTGATTGGTTATCTTTGCAAGTCTCTTCGAATTATCAGTTTGGTTTGGCCTACTAGATTGATCTTTCTTGCAGTGGGAGAAGTGCTTAGCTTTGGGTTCAATCTTGCGGTGTCCTTTCCCAGTGACAGTAGGGCAGCAAGGCACGTATTGTATTATTGCCATCGAGGATAACAAGATGGGGTTTTCTTCATATTGCATGAGTTTATCCCTCTACATCATGTCATCTTGCTTAAGGCGTTACTCTGTTTTTAACTTAATACTCTAGATGCATGTTGGTAGCAGTCGATGAGTGGAGTAATAGTAGTAGATGCAGGCAGGAGTTGGTCTACTTGTCTCGGACGTGATGCCTATATACATGATCATGCCTAGATATTCTCATAACTATGCTCAATTCTGTCAATTGCTCAACAGTAATTTGTTCACCCACCGTAGAATACTTATGCTCTCGAGAGAGGCCACTAGTAAAACCTATGGCCCCCGGTCAATCTTTATCATATTAATCTCCTACTACTTAGTTATTTCCTTTGCTATTTACTTTTCCATAGTATCTGCAGCAAAGTGTTTAGTAGCAAAGTAATATGATAGTGATGGTAACGGTAACAGAAGAGTAACGAAAGCAAAGTAATGTTTTTGGTATTTTGTAGTGATTGTAACAATAGCAACGAGAAAGTAAATAAGCGTAAACCAGTATATGGAAAACTCGTAGGCATTGGATCAATGATGGATAATTATGCCGGATGCGGTTCATCATGTAACAATCATAACATAGGGTGACAGAGAACTAGCTCCAATTCGTCAATGTAATGTAGGCATGTATTCCGAATATAGTCATACGTGCTTATGGAAAAGAACTTGCATGACATCTTTTGTCCTACCCTCTCGTGGCAGCGGGGTCCTAATGGAAACTAAGGGATATTAAGGCCTCCTTTTAATAGAGAACCGGAACAAAGCATTAGCACATAGTGAATACATGAACTCCTCAAACTATGGTCATCACCGGTAAGTATCCCGATTATTGTCACTTCGGAGTTAACGGATCATAACACATAATAGGTGATTATAGACTTGCAAGATAGGATCTAGAACTTTCATATATTGATGAAAACATAATAGGTTCAGATCTGAAATCATGGCACTCGGGTCCTAGTGACAAGCATTAAGCATAGCAAAGTCAGAGCAACATCAATGTCAGAACATAGTGGATACTAGGGATCAAACCCTAACAAAACTAACTCAATTACATGATAAATATCATCCAACCCATCACCGTCCAGCAAGCCTACGATGGAATTACTCACGCACAGCAGTGAGCATCATGAAATTGGTGATGGAGGATGGTTGATGATGACGACGGTGATGAATCCCCCTCTCCGGAGACCCGAACGGACTCCAGATCAGCCCTCCCGAGAGGTTTTAGGGCTTGGCGGCGGCTCCGTATCGTAAAACGCGATGATTTCTTCTCTCCAATTTTTTCTCCCCGAAAGCAGTTATATAGAGTTGGAGTTGGAGTCGGGAGGTCTCCAGGGGGGCCACGAGGAAGGGGGGCACGCCCTAGGGGGGCGCCCCCACCCTCGTGGCAAGGGTGTGGGCCCCCTGGTCTTCATCTTTGGCGAGGATTTTTTATTATTTATTGTAAGGTATTCCGTGGAGTTTCAGGTCATTCCGAGAACTTTTGTTTTCTGCACATAAAACAACATCGTGGCAATTCTGCTGAAAACAGCGTCAGTCCGGGTTAGTTCCAGACAAATCATACAAGTTAGAGTCCAAAATAAGGGCAAACGTGTTTGGAAAAGTAGATACGTTGGAGATGTATCAGGAGCGCCAACTCGTCGGCTGCTAAGGCCGAAGCCACCAGCGCTGCGTCGATAGAGTGGGTCCACGTAGGTGGGACGAGCGCCTTGATCAAGGCGGCGCAGGACGTCCAGGATGATTTCAGAGCCGAAGTCGCCGCCCTTTCACAATGCATGAAGGCGTTTGTAAAGACGCGAGCCGCTATTCGGGTACGTGACTTGCTTCCTATTTTTGTTTCCTGTAATCTTTGGTGGGGCCGCGCCAGCGCACCCACTGGGTGTAGTCCCCAAGTTCTGGGCCGGCTGCTGAGCAGGCGGCCTGGAACTTCATAGTGGGTCCTGAGCTTCCGACATACTTCTCTTTCTGTTGCCTTGTTGTAGGACTACCACAACATCCATGCGGCCAGCTTCAATGCCCATGTCCGGGAGCTGGACCGACGGACTGCCGACTTGGCGAGCAGCTCCTTAGCATTCAAGCTCGTCACCAGCCGGCCCACCGGATGCTCCGCCGGCTGCAGTGTGCTGGGGCTCAGGCGATCGCCGCCCTCTGGCTAGACAGGCAAGCCCCACACACCCCCAGTTGGACCGTCGACTGGTTGGAAGTGGTCGTCGTCCGTCTTGAGGCGTGGAAGGCCTTCGCGACCCTAGCAGGAGCGCAGCGGGCCTTGGAGTTCGCCAAGGTGTGCTATCCTGGGCTAGATCTAACCCAGTTGTCCATGTTTCGGCAGGAAGCCGGCGCCGAGCTGGTGGCGGTGGAGTGTGACCTCACTATACACACGTCGGTGATCGCCGAGTACACCAACACCGGTGACTTCGTCCCTGAGCTGAACGAGAATGGCGCTGAAGCGCAGCCAAAATGGTTTGGGATGAACCTCGATGATGGCGAAGACTTGGCAGAGGAAATCGCCTCTAGCGATGAGGGGGAAGACGAGGAAGATGAGGATGATGAAGATGGCACGCCGGAGGTCGAAGCGGACGGCCAACCTCAGATCGACTGTGCCTCTAGCACCGAGCCATGTGCCAGTATGTTGACTATTGCTAAAGGCGACCAAACCGAGACTCGCCAGCCGATGCCCCCGACTCCACCAGCCTGCCGGACTCGCCTGCTGCCCTTTTCGCTTAGGACGCCAATTAATCGTAGCTTTTCCTGTTAAGTAATCTTCTCAACAAACTTTGTTAATTTTGCACAATTCCACCCGTGGGGTGTATTCAAACTATGTTGAATATTTGTTGAGGGCCTTTTGGTATGTAAATTATTTTCCGCACACGCTGTGCTTTGGTATTTTGTTCCTTGGTTTTTCTCTTTTGCCTCCCTCCCTTTGTAACACCCCGGATGTAACTTTCCATATTTGTAACTCCAACTCATGCCTTTTTCGGAGATGCGATATGATATTCCCTTCATGGTTGGGTTTTTGTCTTTGATTTTCTTTTTGTTCATGTCATGCATTTCATATCATGTCATCATGTGCATCGCATTTGCATTCGTGTCCGTCTCATGCATCCGGTCATTTTCCCTGTTGTCTGTTTCGTAATCCGACACTCCCACAAGCACCCGGTGCACCCCTCTTGTCTCTTTTCATGAGCGGGAGTTAAACATTCTCGGAATGGGCCGGGATTTGTCAAGTGTCCTTGGTGTATCACCGTTAGACCGCCTATCAAATTTCGTTCCATTTGGGGCCCATATCTCCGCCGCCGAAGCCCGCGCGCACCCGCGCCGCTCCCAGGCTCCACTGCCCGGCACCCCTCGCCTTCGCGCGCCACCCATCGCTGCGCCGCCTCCCCGTCGGCGTGCCTTCACCGCCCTGCAACCCTCACCTTCGCGTGCCGCCGCCTACCCACGCGCCGCCCCGGCCATCGCGCGTCGCCATCTTCTTGCAAGCGCCCTTCGCCTCCTTCTGTCGCCTAGCTCGCCGGAGCTCCGCCGCCTCACCTCCTCCCACCGGCGACCGAACCTCACCGGCGCCGGATCCGAACTGGTGGGATGAGATTCACCCATCCCCAAAACAAACGCCTCTCCGCCGTCCCAGATCTCTCTGTCCCGGAACGTCCCCGTCCCGTTGACTTTCCGGAGGTTAAATTTCCACTAAGTCCCAGAATATGCATTATTTTTATGCCTTGTTCCACATGCCACATCTTGGTGACCGTAGCTCCAAATCATGCATATGATATGTCGAAATGTTCGTCTCGTTGAGCTCTTTATGTTAGAAGCATTTACATTCATGTTACTATCTATTATGATGCCAGTTTAATTGTTGCAAGAGTGCTATAAAATGTTAACTGCTGCTACTTATCAGGTCATGGTGTTTTGTCATTTTTGTTGCATTTGATCTGTGCATCACATGAGCATGAGGTCTACATATGTTTTGAGCTACAACATACCATATTTACAGGGGTGCAAGTCTTGTATTTTTGTGATCTATGTGGTGACTAGCACAAGCATGCAATCTAGGCTCCGTGATGTTGCTGTTTTCAGGGACTTAGGTTTTGCTAAGTCCTTTTCCTGCAAACTAGGCTCCGTGATGTTGCTGTTATTTTGACTAGCACAAGTAAGGTTGTTTTGAACATGTGGTTATGCTCTATCCATTCATGCCCCTGGTTGCAATTATGGAGTGCTCTAGCATGTCATTTGCTTTCTCTACTATTGCTTTAAATTATTCCTGGCAGATCGTTAACATGTTAATCAAAATTGACATGGTTGTTGCTAGTGATCCATGCATCCTATGAAATTGTTCTTGCCAAGGTTAGCTTCATTAACATGTCATCTTGCTATTGGTATGCTTATGATGTCATTTAATGCTTTGTGGTGAGTGGCAGACGCTCGCAAAGTTGCTATCAAGAATATGTTTATGCCATGCTCTGTTTTTCTTCTAAGTCTGAAACTGTTAGTAAAACTTGCTATGTTTACATGGGTGCTATCATATGTTCTATGCATTTTTGGCGCATGTTCAGTAAGTTAATTTTGTTCTATGCATTAGTAGATTCATTCCATGCCTTTATTTGCCATGATATGTTCTGGTAGCATGTTGTTTGCTTGCTCTAAATAGTGCTTCCTGATGTTGCTTTTGACATGTTAGTATTTTCACCAAGTCTGTGAAGCTGATATCTTTTGCACTTTTGACATGCTTGTTTGAACCTATTCTTGAGTGATTTAGTCATAGCTCAGTGTTCATGATTTGTCAATCATCTCTTGTACATCACTTCCATATGCTTTTTTGCTATGTTGGAGTGCAGTAGCTTAGTTTCTTGTTGCATTATAAGTGGCATCATGTTGTTAATCGCAGTTTTGCGTCATCCTTGTTTTGCTTGTCATTTGCAAACTGTGCATCTGTTTCCGGTGATCCTCATATTGATTTCGACCGAAATCACCTCATCTTTCCAGTGGCATACTTGGTTTGCCAAGTTGATGCCTTGATCATTCTTGTCCTTTCGGAGCACGCATATGCATTGACTATCATATCTTGTGTATCATGGCATGTATTGCATCATGTTGCTTGTGCATTGCAGGGTGATTGATTGTTGTTCCATTGCTTGTGTTCTTGCTTTGGGTAGAGCCGGGAGACGAGTACGTGAACGAGGAACCTGTTGAGTACGCTTTCGAGGATCAAGATTTTGTCAACTCTGAGTACATTGCAGGCAGGATGACCATACCCTCGAAATCACTTCTATCATTGCTTTGCTAGTTGTTCGTTCTATCGCTATGCACGCTACCTACCACTTGCTATATCATGCCTCCCATATTGCCATGTCAAGCCTCTAACCCACCTTCCTGGCAAACCATTGTTTGGCTATGTTACCGCTTTTGCTCAGCCCCTCTTATATTGTTGCTAGTTGCAGGTGAAGTTGAAGATTGTTCCATGTTGGGACATGGATATGTTGGGATATCACAATATCTCTTATCTAACTAATGCATCTATATACTTCATAAAGGGTGGAAGGCTCGGCCTTATGCCTGGTGTTTTGTTCCACTCTTGCCGCCCTAGTTTCCGTCATACCGGTGTTATGTTCCTTGATTTGCGTTCCTTACGCGGTTGGGTGTTATGGGAACCCCTTGACAGTTTGCTTTGAATAAAACTCCTCCAGCAAGGCCAAACCTTGGTTTTAACATATTCCAAACAACCTATTTCTTTTCCCTTCAGAGTCGTGCTCCCGAGGGTCATCTTTATTTGAACCCCCCCCCCCCGGGCCAGTGCCTCTCTAAGTGTTGGTCCAAAATGAGTAGACTGCGGGGCCACCTCAGAGAAACTTGAGGGCTGATTTTACTCGTAGGATGTCTCATCATGTGTGGCCCTGAGAACGAGATATGTGCAGCTCCTATCGGCATTGTCGGCACATCGTGCGCCTTTGCTGGTCTTGTTTTACCATTGTAGAAATGTCTTGTAACCGGGACTTCGAGTCTGATCGGGTCTTTCTGGGAGAAGGAATATCCTTCGTTGACCATGAGAGCTTGTGATGGGCTAAGTTGGGACACCCCTGCAGGGTATAAACTTTCGAGAGCCATGCCCATGGTTATGTGGCAGATGGGAATTTATTAATATCCGGTTGGAGAGAACTTGACACTTGACTTAATTTAAAATGCATCAATCGCGTGTGTAGCCATGATGGTCTCTTTTCGGCGGAATCCGAGAAGTGAACACGGCCTTGTGTTATGCTTGAACGTAAGTAGTTTCAGGATCACTTCTTGATCACTTCTAGCTTCTCGACCATTCCGTTGCTTCTCTTCTCGCTCTTATTTGCGTATGTTAGTCACCATATTTGCTTAGTGCTTGCTGCAGCTCCACATCTTTACACTATCCTACCCATAAGCTTAAATAGTCTTGATCTGGCGGGTGTGAGATTGCTGAGTCCTCATGACTCACAGATACTTCCAAGCAGTTACAGGTGCCGATGATACCAGTGCAGGTGACGCAACCGAGCTCAAGTGGGAGCTCGATGGAAATCTGGGTCATTGTTTTGTGTCTTTTCCGATTGATCAGTAGTGGAGCCCAGTTGGGACAATCGGGGATCTAGCATTTGGGGTTGTCCTCTTTTGTTTTGGTTCCATAGTCGGACCTTGATTGTACTCTGGATGATGTATGTTTAACTTGTTATTTGTGTGAAGTGGCGATTGTAAGCCAACTCTTTATCCCTTTCTTATTTAGTACATGGAATTGTGTGAAGATTACCCCACTTGTGACTAAACCACCATGCGGTTATGCATCTAAGTCATGCCTCAATAGGTGGGAGATATAGCCGCATCGTGGGTGTTACAAGTTGATCGAATCACTGACGTTGTTGAGTCTAGAACAAAATGTTTTGAGTCTACAACAAAATGTTTTGAGTCTTAGGATTATATATATATATATATATATATATATATATATATATATATCGGAGAGTAGGATTCTTTTTACTCCTCAGTCCCTTCATCGCTCTGGTGAGGCCTCCAGACGTAGAAGTTTTGACTTTTCTCTCCTCAAATTTCACGAAAAAAATTAGGATCATGCGGGTATCTTGGAATCGTTCCAATAGTCTTGTGACGAGAACATTGTTCTTCGTGCCTCCTGACATTTAGGTCTTGTGGAAGTATCCCGGGGAGTTGAGCTCCGAGGTGTTGTCGTCACAATTTGATCGTTGCAGTTCTGGAATACCTGAGTTCGCCGACATCAAAAATCTCTTTTATGTAGTTGTTGGTGCGATAACCTCGACGCCACCCAGTACTGGGGCGGGAGTTCGGGAGTATTGCCATAACTCGTATAACGGATGCTTTTCGAAGGTTGAGGTACATGATTTCCGTAGGTTTCTTGGTTATGTGTTGAAGGATGGATATAGCTGAATGTAGGGATTGTTAGTTTGGGTGAGATATTATGCTTCCCCTGTATCCCCAACACCTGTTTGCATAACTAGAAAGTTTCAGGAGTTTATAAGTGGGAATTCAAGTATCTCGTAGGATATCTTTCTAACTGACACATGATACGATATGGGGTCTATCATATGTTTGTTTCCGGCTTATTTTGCAAGCCAATCCTTTGTTTTGTTTTGAGTTGTGGTATTTGAGTTGCTTCAATGTCAAGTGTTGACTCCAGACTTTCTCTAAGTGGTGTTCTCACACTTCTATGTGAATACCAATCCTTCTTGATCATCGAGGTTGTCATGTCAATTCTTTCCAACCGGTGTGATTCTCTTCAAGATGATCCTATAATTTTTCCCATCTGCAAGATCAACTCAAAGTCTTCTCAACGTTATTTGTTTCATCTGTCCCAAGTTGTCTTTGTTTTCCTCATCCTCCTACTCTTTTTGTTCAAGGACTCAACTTTCTTAGTAAAGTATCCTCTTATCGATGAGATGCCTCTCCATTCTATTCCGTCTATGTTCTTATCCGGTGATTCTCAGGATGATACTAACGAAACTTCTAGTTATCATTCCTTGTTCTTTTTTCTTCCCCAGTGAATTCAAGCCAAGCTTTGTTGATCATATCATTTCCTCCTTTCATATGATTTCTCATGCTGGTGCACTCCCTAATCTCTCTCCTCTCCCTATTCATGTCTGAAGTGCTGAAGATATCTCAGAAGATTCATGTTTTCACTCCTAATCCATTCAAGCTATTTCGAGGATGTTATCTCATTCAAGCTATTTAATTAAACCGGTGCAATCTCTCTTCAAAACCATTTCAACGGTGTATCTTTTGAGCGGTCCCTAACCCACAGGTCTTTTCCTAGGATCTTACTTGACTCTTCTAATTTTTCTGGAGCTACTCTCAAATTCTTCTCCAAGTTTGACGTAAGAATGAATTATCATCAGTCAAATGCCTTCCCCAAGATTGTTTTCAAATTATTTTCATCGTTTGTTCAACCTTTCTATTTTTCATTCCGGAGTGCCTCAACAATTCAGGGTGGTGTTTCTCGTCGTCATTCTCTGCATTTGAAGACCGAAGAAGAGTTTCTCCTCCAAATATTACCCATTCTTCCAAAGATGCGAACTTCAAGCTTGATGCCATCCTCTCATAATTGTTTCCGATTGTGAGAATTATTTTCACCCATCCGGAGCAATTCAAGAGTCTTTTCAGTTTGATTCTCCAGAGCCCATCATCTCAGTATTATTCATTCCAGCCTTCAGCTCTCATTCTTCAAATCTTACCGGTGCATCATTGAAGTATTCTCTAGTCAGTTCGTGATCTCTTCGTTCTCTTGCATCTAATTCCCCTCAAGTAACTTTGCTCGTTTTCCAATTCTTCCCGGTGATTCATTCTTTATCTTCGTTGATTTTCAGATTCTTACGGTGGTTCGTTCAAGATTTCTCTTCCTTTGTTATCGTATCAACTCTTTCGTTCTTTCAAATCTTACCGACGATTCACTGAAGACCTTCCCAAGTTTGCGCTATATCTCTATTAATCTTTTCTACGAGAATAAGTAGTATGCCAAATCTGTTGCTTTTCATCAATTTAAATTGGTGAAGGATAAGCATAATGTAATTCTTACTCTAGTTTCATCCAAGTGATTAATTCCTTATTCTAGAGGTTCATCAAAATTCTTGATTTCATTTGTTCATCTTTCTTTCCGGAGTTCCAAGTTTTTCTCAGTTATATCATTGCGAAGCTCCATTTAATCAATGCAAGGATTCGTCTTATTCTTTTCAAGCTTCTTTTCCTTGCGGCCTTCTTTTTATCTATCAGGAGTTCTTTGAGAGTTTCTACATGGTGGCTCATCAAGGGTTCCTTTCATTCTTCAATTGTTCTTCAAGATTTTCTCTCGAAGTTTTGATCCACCAAGCTATACTCAAAGATAATCATGGTGCTCAACAGATTTTGTTTTGAGGAGGTCAAGCATTCATCATCTTGCATTCTGAAGTGCAATTCTTCCCACCTTATCTTTTGAGGTGGTGTTATGTCATTTTTGACAATTTCTTTGTGTTTCATGTTTCACAAGTTCAGGAATGAGCTATTTAAACCCATCACTTTCTTCCTTGGAGTTATCTTAGTATAGATTTCACCTAAAGCCTTCCATTGGGAATGTTGCTCTTTGTGATGATTACTATGATCCAAGTTTCCTTATCACCTCGGTGGAAGAAGCATTCTATCTTTTCTAGCTCGCAATCCAATCTATTGTTTCCATAGTGGCAGAATTTCGTGCTTATCCATTTAACCGGAGTGTCGTGTCCCCTTTTCAAGTTCTTTTCATCTTATCAAATTTTCGTTCTCTTTCTACCTCAGTGCTCTCAATTGTGTTCAACTTTGTTGTGTTCCTTCTTTCAACTTTTCAACCTCTCAAGGTTCGTCGGTTCACTCGTTTATCGAAGAAGCAACTTAGTTTACCTCTCCTCTTCGTTTTCTGTTTTCCCTCCGGTGCCATCCTAGTTCTCGGGACGAGATCCTCTTGTAGTGGTGGAGTGTTGTAACACCCCGGATGTAACTTTCCAAATTTGTAACTCCTACTCTTTTCTTTTCCGGAGATGCGATATGATATTCCCTTCGTGGTTGGGTTTTTGTCTTTGTTTTGCTTTTTGATCATGTCATGCATTTCATATCATGTCATCATGTGCATCGCATTTGCATTCATGTTCATCTCATGCATCCGGTCATTTTCCCTGTTGTCCGTTTCGCAATCCGGCACTCCCACATGCACCCGGCGCACCCCTCTCGTCTCTTTTCGTGAGCGGGAGTTAAACGTTCTCAGAATGGGCCGGGATTTGTCAAGTGGCCTTGGTGTATCACTGGTAGACCGCCTATAAATTTCGTTCCATTTGGAGTCCGTTGATGCCCCAACAGTTAACCGGGTAACCGCAAAAGCGGCTTTTGTGTTGCAGCCCAACGCCCAACCAAAACAGCCTAATAACCCATCTAAACCATTTCCATGTTCTCCACCGTCGGATCACGATCGTGTGGGCGAAAACCGCACCTCATTTGGACATTCCTACCTCCCTCTACCTATAAATTAGTCCCCTCCCCCAAATTTTCGCGGATGAAACCATAGTGTCTTCCTCCTCGTGCCGCAGAACATGTCCAACCGCGCCGGACACATCCCCTTGACCAATCAGGTCGCGCGACCATGCCGCCTCCCCGCCGGCGCGCCTTCGCCGCCCCGCACCCCTCGCCTTCGCGCGCCGCCGCCTACCCGCGCGCCGCCCCGGCCAACGCGCGCCGCCGTCGTCCTGCAAGCGCCCCGCCGCCTCCTTCCATCACCGAGCTCGCCGGAGCCCCGCCGCCTCGCCTCCTCCCGCCAGCGACCGAACCTCACCGGCGCCGGATCCAGACGGGTGGGATGAGATTCACCCGTCCCCAAACCAAACGCCTCTCCGCCGTCCCAGATCTCTCCGTCCCGAAACGTCCCCGTCCCGTTGACTTTCTGGAGGTTAAATTTCCACCAAGTCCCTGAATCTGCATTATTTTTAGGCCTTGTTCCACATGCCACATCTTGGTGACCGTAGCTCCAAATCATGCATATGATATGTCGAAATGTTAGTCTCGTTGAGATCTTCCTGTTAGAAGCATTTCCATGCATGTTACTGCCCATTATGATGCCATTTCCATTGTTGCAAGAGTGCTATAAAATTTTAACTGTTGGTACTTATCAGGTCATGGTGTTTTGTCATTTTTGTTGCATTTGATGTGTGGATCACATGAGCATGAGGTCTACATATGTTTTGATATACAACATACCATCTTTAAAGGGGTGCAAGTCTTGTAATTTTGTGATCTATGTGGTGACTAGCACAAGCATGCAAACTAGGCTCTGTGATGTTTCTGTTTTCAGGGACTTAGGTTTTTGCTAAGTCCTTTTCCTACTGTTATTTTGATGCCATATAACTTGATGCTACATTGAGATCCATGCTTATTTTGAGATACTTTAGTAAGGATGTTTTGAACATGTGGTTGTGCTCTATCCATTCATGCCCCTGGTTGAAATTATGGAGTGCTCTAGCATGTCATTTGCTTGCTCTACTTTTGCTATAAATTATTCCTGGCAGATTGTTAACATGTTAATCAAAGTTGCCATGGTTGTTGCTAGTGAACGATGCATCCTATGAACTTGCTCTTGCCATGTCTAGTTTCATGAACATGTCATCCTGCTATTGGTATGCTTATGTGGTCATTTAATGCTTTGTGGTGAGTGGCAAGAGCTTGCAAAGTTGCTATCATGAATCTGTTTATGTCATGCTCTGTTTTTCTTCTATGTCTGGAACTGTTAGTAAAACTTGATATGTTTACATGGGTGCCATCATATGTTCTGTGCCTTTTTGGCTCATGTTCCGTAAGGGAGTTTTGTTCTATGCATTTAGTAGATTTATGCCATGGCTTTATTTGCCATGATATGGTCCTGTAGCATGCTGTTTTTTTTGCTCTAAACAGTGCTTCCTGATGTTGCTTTTGACATGTTAGTATTTTCACCAAGTCTGTGAAGCTGATATCTTTTGCACTTTTGCCATGCTTGTTTGAACCTCTTCTTGAGTGATTTAGCCGTAGCTCAGTGTTCATGATTTGTCAAGCATCGCTTATACATCACTTCCATATGCTTTGTTGCTATGTTGGAGTGTGGTAGCTTAGTTCCTTGTTGCATTCTAAGTGGCATCATGTTGTTAATCGCAGTTTTGCGCCATCCTTATTTTGCTTGTCATTTGCAAACCGTGCATCCGTTTTCGGTGACCCTCATATCGGTTTCGACCGAAATCACCTCATCTTTCCAGAGGCACACTTGGTTTGCCAAGTTGATGCATCACTCTTGTCCTTCCGGAGCATGCATATGCATTGCATATCATATCTTGCATATCATGACATGTATTGCATCATGTTGCTTGTGCATTGCACCGTGATTGATTGTTGATCCATTGCTTGTGTTCTTGATTTGGGTAGATCCGGGAGACAAGTACGTGAACGAGGAACCTGTTGAGTACGCTTTCGAGGATCAATCTTTCGTCAACTTTGAGTACATTGCAGGCAAGATGACCATACCCTCGAAATCACTTCTATCTTTGCTTTGCTAGTTGTTCGTTCTATCGCTATGTCGCGCTACCTACCACTTGCTATATCATGCCTCCCATATTGCCATGTCAAGACTCTAACCCACCTTCCTAGCAAACTATTGTTTGGCTATGTTACCGCTTTTGCTCAGCCCCTCTTATAGCGTTGCTAGTTGCAGGTGAAGTTGAAGATTGTTCCATGTTGGGACATGGATATGTTGGGATATCACAATATCTCTTATTTAATTAATGCATATATATACTTGGTAATGGGTGGAAGGCTCGGCCTTATGCCTGGTGTTTTGTTCTACTCTTACCGCCCTAATTTCCGTCGTACCAGTGTTATGTTCCTTGATTTTGTGTTCCTTACGCGGTTGGGTGTTATGGGAACCCCTTGACAGTTTGCTTTGAATAAAACTCCTCTAGCAAGGCCCAACCTTGGTTTTAACATTTCCCTAACAACCTATTACTTTTCCCTTGGGAGTCGTGCTCCCGAGGGTCATCTTTATTTTAACCCCCCCCCCCAGGCCAATGCTTCTCTATGCGTTGGTCCAAACTGAGTAGACTGCGGGGCCAGCTCGGGGAAACTTGAGGAATGGTTTTACTCATAGGATGTGTCATCCGGTGTTGCCCTGAGAATGAGATATGTGCATCTCCCATCGGGATTGTCGGCACATCGGGCGCCTTTGCTGGTCTTGCTTTACCATAGCTGTAATGTCTTGTAACCGAGATTCTGAGTCTGATCAGGTCTTTTCGGGAGAAGTAATATCCTTCGTTGACCGAGATAGCTTGTGATGGGTTAAGTTGGGACACCCCTACAGGGTATAAACTTTCGAGAGCCGTGCCCGCGGTTATGTGGCAGATGGGAATTTGTTAATATCCGATTGTAGAGAACTTGACACTTGACTTAATTTAAAATGCATCAACCGTGTGTGTAGCCACGATGGTCTCTTTTCGGCGGAGTCCGAGAAGTGAACACGGCCTTGTGTTATGCTTGAATGTAAGTAGTTTTAGGATCACTTCTTGATCACTTCTAGCTTCTCGACCGTTGCGTTGCTTCTCTTCTCGCTCTTATTTGCGTATGTTAGCCACCATATTTGCTTAGTGCTTGTTGCAGCTCCACCTCTTTACCCTATCCTACCCATAAGCTTAAATAGTCTTGATCTCGCGGGTATGAGATTGTTGAGTCCTCGTGACTCATAGATACTTCCAAACAGTTGCAAGTGCCGATGATACCAGTGCAGGTGACGCAACCGAGCTCAAGTGGGAGCTCGATGAAGATGTTTGTCACATACTAGCTTCTGGTGCTGCCTAGTGTTTGCGTCTTGCTTGCATCATGTTTAACTTTCATGGAAATTTGAAATGGGCATGTTCAAACCCTAGCATCAAATGGAATCCAAATAGGTTCAACTAAAATCTTTTCAATGATTTCAAAGTGCCCTTCAAACATGTTCATCATTTCTGGATCAAGGTGGAAGCATCTACCAAAAATGGTTCACATTTTTGCAGGACATATTTGGACTTTGAATTAATTCAATCATATTTGAATTGGACCTATTTTAATGCTATATATATTTTAGATGCTCCAAAAATGTT
The DNA here is from genome assembly GCF_018294505.1 of Triticum aestivum. Taxonomy (NCBI): domain Eukaryota; kingdom Viridiplantae; phylum Streptophyta; class Magnoliopsida; order Poales; family Poaceae; genus Triticum; species Triticum aestivum. The sequence continues at coordinate 334,541,789 of NC_057809.1, forward strand.
GGAAATTGTTAAGGGTCACTGAAATAATTTAGAAAGAACCCATAATTATTTCCAGGATTTTATGAAATTGTTTAGTATTATTACTAAATCAAAACAAAAAATAGAAAAAGAAAAGAATAAGGAAGACAGAAAGCTCACCTAGGCCTTACCTGGCAGAAGATGCCCAGCCCACTTGGGGCTGAGTGGTCTTCTTCCTCCTGTCAGGAGGACAAACAGGTGCATCGCGTGCACGCCAATGACGCCTTGCCACCTCCTGCTTCATCCGCGCACCCCGGACCCCTCCATACATGCCACGGAGACGCCAGCTCCCCCTCTTTCATTTCCCCCTCTCTCTGGATGCCTCCCCCTTCTCTGTCCCTCGCGCACGCAACCACCGAGCAACTCGCAGCGCGCTGATGAGCACCGTGGCGGCCACCGCTACCACACGCCTCGCCGACGCGCCAGTACGCTCCTTCGTTTCATCCTCGACCTCCTCACCGAGCCAAGCATCACCGGATGCCCCGCCTCGCCGTCCCTACCATCGTCTTCGAGCTTCGGCACCGGTGCTCGATTCCGTCGATTCGCAGTAACCCGGCTGTCCCCGACCTCGACTACGACGCCATGGGATACGCTGTGAGCACCCGGTCGTTTTCCCCCTAATCCCGTCGTCAATACCCTCCTCTTACCCCCGCTAGCCAACGTGCCTGAGAGCTCCCGTTGCCGGCCATCTTCACCTCCGTGGCTAGAGAAACCACACGTTGCACCTGAGAGCATAGGCGTGCTTAGTGCCTCCCTAGGAAGCCGCAGACGACACCATCTCAATCTGAGACGCGCTATAGCGCCTAACCCGCTGATGCCCGAGCTCCGGCCGCCGCATAACTCACTGCCGGCGCTATTTAAACCCGGATTAGCACTAATGACCACACTAATCCCCCCAACTAGTCACTGACATATGGGCCCCACACCCTTAATTAACCACAGTTAATTCCTCTTTAGTTTATTTTAATCACAGTGGCCCCACGCGTCAGCATTGACCATGCTGACGTTGCCCTTGAACGGCTCCACGTGTCAGCGACCCTAACCAGCCCTGGGTCACTGACCGATGGGTCCCACAGGTCAGGTTTGACCTGGACCGACCCTGCTGACTTGTTGAGTCAGCATGATGCAATGATGACGCTGTAATCATTTTCCTGGATTATTTCTAATTCTAAATGATTTGGCAATTCCCAAAAATGTTTAACACTTCGAAAAATCATAGAAAATAATGTATAACTCAGATTGAAAAGATTTATATATGAAAAATGATCAGAAAAATCCAATCTATCCATCTGTCCCATTTTCATGCATGTTTGAACAACCTAAGGTTGATGTATATGACAATTTGCATAATTGGCATTTAAATAATCACATATGGAGTTTGAATTTGAACCTTTGGTTCAAACCATCTTCTTTTAATCTGATTGCTAGTTGCATTAGCTCAAACAAAAACATATTGCCATGTCACATTCATGCACCATATTGTTGCATTGCATTGATTGTGTCTTTCTTTGTTGCCGGTGTTTGTCCCCTCTTAGTAGACGTGGTTTCGACGATGAGATCAATGACACCGATGAAGAACTATACTATCTTCAAAAGTGCCAGGCAAGCAAAACTCCCTTGTTCATTCTGATACAACCACACTCTCTCGCTCCTACTCTCTTTTACTGCATTAGGACAACAACGATTCAAATGTTACATGATGCGATAGTTGAACCCCTTTCCTCTGCATGAATTGTCATTTCCACAGTAAATAGATGAAACCCACTAGCATGAGTAGGAGTTGTTTGAGCCCTGATGTGCCTACTCATTCATGCTTGTTTGTCATGCCTGCTATTGCTTCGAGTTGTGTTAGGTCTGATTCATCGGGGATGAGTTGGAAAGTTGTGAACATGTCCTACTGTTGAGAGCTAGGTGTGTGAACACGATCTAGTAAAGGTAGCTGTGAGAGGCCATGTAGGATTACATGGTGGGTTGTCTCATTGAAACCGTCCTCAGGGACTGAGTTCTGTGTTTGTGATCCATGAACAGTTACTACCACGCATTGGAAAGCTTAACTACCCCTCTCGACTTATTAGTTTCTGGTGTTTGTAGGTAGTGTTAGTAGTCTACCAGGTGGCACTCGGTACAGGTGGGCTTGGGACAGACTAGGCACCATGGCCGGGTATACCAAGCGTCGCTCGTTTGGTGGGCTTGGAACCCTGTACACATCGTTTGAGGCCGTGAGCGACACCCCGGCTAGATCTCCTTGCGAATGGAACCCGAATAGGCTATAAACCTAGAATAGAGACTTGTGTGGTTAGTCAGGTCGTGGCCGACTCCCTCGCCAGGCTTCCGCTTGAAGGTTGCCGAGATACACGACGTGTACATGGTGGTAAGTGGCGAGATCATGTGTGAAGAAGTACACCCTTGCAGGGTTATAAATGATCTATTCGAATAGCCGCGTCCGCGGTAAAGGACTTTTGGGTTGCCTGTACAGTTCATAGACAAGTGAAAGTGGATACTCTAAAATGCACAAGATAAGCGTGAGTGTTATGGATGGCATCCTCGTAGGGAGACGGGAGCGGATCCACAGTATTGTATTGGTTGGTGAGTATGTGGACTCGTGTGCGCCACCTCAAAATAGTTACTTGCAGTAGTAGTTCAGGTTAGCCACTGAGTCAAAGCTGGCTTGTTGTAGTTAAACCCCACCATCCCTTTGTTGATAATGATGCATATGTAGTTAGTTTTGATGTAAGTCTTGTTGGGTACATTTGTACTCATGTTTTCTTAATTTATGTTTTTGCAGAGAGACTTCAGTCTCACAAGTTAAGCTTTCGTATGTGCTTGTTGCTTGTATGCTCTGTATGTTGGGTCATGAGACCCATGTTTGTAATATCTGGCTCTTCGGTGCCTAATGAATAAATACACTGAGTCGTAGAGTCTTGTTGTGATGCCATGTTGTATTTGCACATATCGATCATATTGTGTGTATGATTGAAATGCTTGGTATGTGTGTGATCCGACAACCTAGTTGTCTATCCTTGGTAGCCTCTCTTATGGGGAAATGTAGTTTGGTACTTCCACTAAGCCATGGTAGTCTGCTACAGCCCAGTTTACCAGAGTCCTGGTAGCCCAGTAACTACTGCTCCGGAACACTTAGACTGGCCGGCATGTGATCCACTTCGTTCCTGTGTCTGTCCCTTCGGGGAAATGTCACGCGGTGACTTCCAGAGTCCTGGTAGCCCGCTACAGCCCGGGTTCCCGGAGTCCTGTTAGCCCAGTGGCTACAGCCCGGATTCACACGCTGATGACCGACACGTTCGATGCTGGTTCTTGTATGCCTGTCCCTGTAAGTTAGTGCCACTTTGGGTTCATGACTAGTCATGTCGGCCCGGGTTCTTTGTCATATGGATGCTAGCGACACTATCATATACATGAGCCAAAAGGCACAAAAGGTCCCGGCCAGGTAAGGTCGCACCCGTGGAATACCGTGCGGGAGGCTGCAAAGTGATATGATGTGTTACACGCTAGATCAGTGTGACTTAGGATCGGGGTCCTGACAGCTTTGGTATCAGAGCCTGAATGCCTGTAGGATTACCAAGCCAAACCGGTCGAAGTTGAGTCTAGAAATGCTTTAGTTATATATAGGGGAATTGATTGTGGGAAGGAACGTAAGGCTCTTTTTACTTCTTTAACTTATGGCCTTCTGATCTGAGTCATCCTATCTTTTCTACGGGGTGAAGGAACTAGGCTTTCTCTTCTTCAATCAGGATCACATGTTACTAATCCGTAGACTTATAGAATTGTTGAATTAAAGTCTCAATTGAGTTTCTAGTATTTCTGTGTGTTAACAGTTGGTCTCGGAACCTTGATTTTGTGCTATTGAGTGGTTATGCCACCATTTTGTAGGATGTCTCAAATCCTTCTGAGCATTTACAGCCGTTATGTTGTCCGAGTTGTCCCGGGTTTCTAAATAGTTTGATGCAGTTGTAAATCCCTTCTTCCTGTTCCGATGTTCCTTTGGGCCAGATTAACCACACTAATTGCTGAGTTGAGGTACTCTATTGCCTCAGTATATATGTTGGAGATATTATTATGACCCTAGGTGTCTTAGAGAACCACCCAGTAATATGGCCATGTTTTGGTTTCCCATTGTGATGATTCTGGCCGTCATTCTCGAAAGCATCCCGTGATGCCATTTAGTTAGTAGGCCTTCTATTTCTGGGTTCTTAAGCCCGAGATTCACTCTACTTACCTCGTGTTGATAGTGTTGCTCTTACCTTTAGGATATTAGTAACCTTGCGATAGTCCTCGAGGTCCGTGGTATCTCATTCTTCCTATACCATGAACCATCATGGCAGAAGTTCTTTTGAACTAAAAGATCACAACCAGGGTGCTCTTGAGGAGTACTCCATTCTTATTGTGACTCTGCCAGTTCTACCTTTCTGCATGGGTTATCCAGAAGAAATATATTGAACTTGTTTAGCATGCTAACCCATGCGTCCACAACTCATAAAATTATATGTCCTTTGAGTTGTTCGCTTTAGTTGTTTTCTGACCTTCGTCTATCAATTGATAGCCAAGAGTATGTGTGCATTCGTGTTCAGCGATGCCTTTCCTCTTGTGGTCTGTCAAGCCATTCTATTCCGGAATGACTAGGAGAAAAAAAACTCCAGTACCTCATCCATATCTAGTATTGGTTCAAAGCAATTGTATTCCATAGATCAAATTGCCAATCCATCCTTTGATCTATTCTACCTTGGTATATTACCATCTTTATGTCAGGAATGTCATGGGAATTGCACCACCTCCTATGAACTCTTGATAAAGTGATACCTCTCACCATCATCGTTCATTCTTCGGTCTCCGTGTTATTGTAACCGGAATTCCGACAAGTGAACTGTGATGTATGAAATGAATACTCCTAGCAACCATGTTGCTTGGTAGTTAATGGACAATACTCTCATTCTTAACATGCTGGTTATTGAGTCATCATCCTAAGAATGATTGTGCTACCTAGTCCTTATTGGTGGTGCACTCTTTGATCTATGAGTTAGGATTTTGCCAATCCCTCGCTTATTTGATCACATCATCTTGCCCTGAAAAACAGGATTATTCCCGAGCCAAATAAACATATCGGTGGTTCATGATTTTCTGAATATCCTCTCGGAAGTATCACCAGGTTGTCCCCTGACCGTTATGCTGAGCTCGTGATCAAGTTGGTTTCTTGTAAACCACCCCTTCTCCAAGAATCTATGTTGGGTATCCCTGAGCTAGCTGGTTGAGCTAGACAACAACTTGGAGAGTTGGAAGATAAAAGCTTTGTCTAACTTAGTTCATCTCAAGGGATATCTTTTCGTGTGTCTGTGTGTGTGTTGAAGAATGGTGATATCTTTATCGATTGGTCCTAATGATAAGTTGTTGGATCTATTATCTTGTCAAAACTTTGATTTGAGTGTGGGCTATTGTCAAATCAACTTAGAACCAACGATATCCATAATGTTGTCTTACCCACGGTTGTTGATCGAGCATACACCATTATATCTTTTGGTCTGACCAATACTATGTCCTTTTTCACATAATTATGGAATTCCATTTATATGGTCATCACGATGACTTGTTGTTGAGCCCATCGGCAACATTCTTATCTTCTCCATGATTCCTGTTGAACATCAAGCTAGTGTTGGAAACTTTTGTAAGCATTATCTTCATGTCCCGTTCATGAAGTACATGTTTGGTGTAAAAATTGAATTTCTCCAAGTTCACGTGCATTAGGTGCAAGTTGCCGTCGTGAACTTGAGAAAGATTGTTTTTTCCTTCTCCGGAATCATCCCAAGTCAGTTATGCATGTGTGAATGTATTCTATGGTTTGGTAGATTAATTACCTCCACTCCATATGTATTCCCTAGTACACCAAGCCACTGATTGATTTGTTTAAGGAGAAGAAGTTCCTTCTTAGGAGCATGCCTTATGAAAGGACTTCGTTATCCTTGATGTTGGTTCCCAACTAGGACTCGATAGTGTTTCATTGTAAGACTACTATGTGGTCATGCTTGTCTGGGACAACATGTTCACATGTGTTTAGCAGAACCAGCTCATGTTTTGGAGCTTACTACCATAGTCCATTTCCCGAGAATCTTGCAAAGTCATCTCGTCGATTTTGTTTCTACCTTCCTTTTTCCAGACATGTTGTCTAAAATATTCCGTTACCAACCAGATCTGAATCTCAGGCAGATATGATGGTTGGATCATTCCCAACATTTGCATTTTGTTCCCAGCTTGCACCGCCATTGTGCCAATTTCCCATGGGCTACCCTCTCAATAATTGTTGTTCCAGATCATCTTCAAAAGTGGTCCTACCATGGGTCCCATCCATTTCCGATGATAAGCAAAAATCATCCATTGCGTTGTCTTCAACAAGGTAGTCCACATCATCCATTCTAGTTTGAGTATGCCACTCTTTCGAACTTCGTCAAATGATCGGTTGTGATTTTCCTTAGGCTGGTATAGAGAGTTTCAATGATCACGATATCAAAATTAATTCTTTTTGACACTTAAGGGAATAATTCTACGAGTCACCTCCCCTAAGGTGCCCCGCTTTGGTGTTAAGGGCAAGTTAACTCCTCGTTACTTTGAAACGCATCCACCATTCTGTTAAGCATGGAGTTGTTGCATACCAAATTGAACCTCCGTCATCCACCTTCCATCAACTTTTATATGTGTTTTCTGTCTCATCTCGAGAGAATTTATCATGTCTCATTCCATGAGTTGATCATGAGTTGCTCGATCTTCAAGAAGATCAGTTCTTGTGGAGTTTCTTTTTGTTGTAATCATGTTAGATGAAGATCTCGAAGGCAAAGACGTCAAAGATCAATATGATGCAATAATCAGCATCTTTGAGAAGGGCAGTTGGATCATGAAGATTAGGATAGTTCGAGTCCCCTCTTCTCTTTTACCCTACACTTGAATCTCGGGACGATATTCTTGTTTAGTGGGGGCGAGTTGTCACATCCTAGCTTCTGGTGCTGCCTAGTGTTTGCGTCTTGCTGGCATCATGTTTAACTTTCATGGAAATTTGAAATGGGCATGGTCAAACCCTAGCATCAAATGGAATCCAAATAGGTTCAAGTAAAATCTTTTTCAATGATTTCAAAATGCCCTTCAAAAATGTTCATCATTTCTGGATCAAGGTGGAAGCATCTACCAAAAATGGTTCACATTTTTGCAGGACATATTTGGACTATGAATTAATTCAATCATGTTTGAATCGGAGCTATTTTAGTGCTATATATATTTTAGATGCTCCAAAAATGTTGTAAATTCTTAAGGCTCACTGAAATAATTAAGAAAAAACCCATAATTATTTCCAGGATTTTATGAAATGGTTTAGTATTATTACTAAATCAAAACAAAAAATAGAAAAAGAAAAGAATAAGGAAGACAGAAACCTCACCTCGGCCTTACCTGGCAGAAGAGGCCGAGCCCACCAGGGGCTGAGTGGTCTTCTTCCTCCTGCCAGGAGGACAAACAGGTGCGTGGCATGCACGCCGAGGATGCCCTGCCACCTCCTGCTTCAGTCGCGCACCCCGAACCCCTCCAGACATGCCACGGAGACGACAGCTCCCCCTCTTCCATTTCCCCTCTCTCTCTCTCTCTCTAGTTGCCTCCCTCTTCTCTGTCCCTTGCGCACGCAACCACCAAGCGCCTCGCAGCGCGCCGATGAGCACCGCCGCGGCCACCAGCTACCACACTCCTGGCCGACGCTCCAGTACACTCCTTCGTTTCATCCTCGACCTCCTCACCGACCCAAGCATCGCCGGACGCCCCGCATCGCTGTCCCTGCCATCGTCTTCGAGCTTCGACACCGGCGCTCGATTCTGTCGATTCGCAGTAACCTGGTCGTCCCCGACCTCGACTATGATGCCATCGGATACGCTATGAGCCCCGAGTCGTTCTCCCCCTAATCCCGTCATCAACACCCTCCTCTGAACCCCGCTAGCCAATGCGCCTGAGAGCTCCCGCCGCCGGCCATCTTCACCTCCGTGGCTAGAGCAACCACACGTCGCACCTGAGAACATAGGCGTGCTCAGTGCCTCCCTAGGAAGTCGCAGACCACACTAGCTCGATCTGAGATGCGCTGTAGCGCCTAACCCGCTGATGCCTGAGCTCCGGTCGCCGCATACCTCACCGCCGGCGCTATTTCCGGCCACTTCAGGTCGCACCGCTTGCACCGTTGGATGTGCACGAGCACCTGGAACCCATAGAGCCTCTCCGCCCGGCGTTTGGTCGCCGGAGGGCGAAACCCGCAGCCCTCCACCGTCGCGGCACCTCGCCGGTGGCCTAACTTCGGCTAAACTCGGATTAGCACTAATGACCACGCTAATCCCCCAACTAGTCACTGGCATATGGGCCCCATGCCCTTAATTAACCATGGTTAATTCTTGTTTAGTTTATTTTAATCACAGTGGCCCCACGCGTCAGAATTGACCATGCTGACGTCGCTCTTGACCGGCTCCACATGTCAGTGACCCTAACCAGCACTGGGTCACTGACCGATGGGTCCCATAGGTCAGGTTTGACCTGGACCGGCCCTGTTGATTTGCTGACATCAGCATGACGCAATGATGGCAATGTAATCATTTTCCTGGATTATTTCTAATTCTAAATGATTTGGAAATTCTAGAAAATGTTTAATACTTCTAAAAATCATAAAAAATAATCTATAACTCAGATTGAAAAGATTTATATATGAAAAATGATCAGAAAAATCCAATCTATCCATTTGTTCCGTTTTCATGCATGTTTGAACAACCTAAGGTTGATGTATATGTCAATTTGCATAATTGGTATTTAAATAATCACATATGGAGTTTGAATTTGAACCTTTGGTTCAGACCATCTTCATTTAATCTGGTTGCTAGTTGCATTAGCTCAATCAACAACATATTGCCATGTCACATTCATGCATCATATTGTTGCATTGCATTGATTGTGTTCTTTCTCTGTTGCCGGTGTTTGTCCCCTCTTAGTAGACGTGGTTCCGGCGATGAGATCGATGACACCGATGAAGAACTATACTATGTTCAGAAGTGCCAGGCAAGCAAAACCCCCTTGTTCATTTCGATACAATCCCACTCTCTCGCTCCTGCTCTCTTTTACTGCATTAGGACAACAACGATTCAACTGTTACATGATGCGGTAGTTGAACCCCTTTCCTATGCATGACCTGTCATTGCCACTGTAAATAGATGAAACCCACTAGCATGAGTAGGAGTTGTTTGAGCCCTGATGTGCCTACTCATCCATGCTTGTTTGTCATGCCTGCTATTGCTTAGAGTTGTGTCAGGTCTGATTCATCGGGGATGAGTTGGAAAGCTGTGAACATGTCCTAGTGTTGAGAGCTAACTGTGTGAACACGATCTTATAAAGGTAGCGATGAGAGGCCATGTAGGAGTACATGGTGGGTTGTCTGATTGAAATCGTCCTCAGGAACTGAGTTCTGTGTTTGTGATCCATGAACAGTTACTACCATGCATTGGAATGCTTAAGTGCCCCTCTCGACTTATTAATCAACCCGATCTCTGTCCAGGAGTTGCAACTAGTTTCTGGTGTTTGTAGGTAGTGTTAGTAGTCTACCAAGTGGCACCCGGTACAGGTGGCACTACTAGGAAAAGGGCTATAGCTAATATGGACATTAATGGCGCACCACATATGTGGTGCGCCACTGCTATATAGCAGTGGCACACCATGTGTAGGTACGCCATTAATGTCCATATCACTAATGGCGCACCACACCCACGGTGCGCCACTACTAACAATTTTTTTAATTTTTCCAAAACTAGTAATAGCGCACCAGGGCATAGTGTGTCATTACTAGTTTTAACTAGTAATGGCGCACCACACACTCTGTGCGCCACTACTAACAAATTCTTTTTTTATTTTTTCTTTCAAAACTAGTAATGGCGCACCACAACCACGGTGCGCCACTACTAACAATTTTTTTTTTGCAAAAACTAGTAATGGCGCATCACGTAACAGGTGCGCCATTAGTAACCAGGGTTACTAATGTCGCATTGTTAGGTGGTGCGCCAGTACTAACTTTCTTTGCACCCCCCCCCCGGGGGGACTGCCTTTTCAGTTTTAGAAAAAATAAAAGAAAATGATGGAAATATCAAAAAAATAAAACAAAATAATTTTCCCATGTGATATGTGGTCTAGTTGTTGGGAAAATTTACAAATACGAATTTCGACTTTATTTGCAAAATCTCTGTGGAATTTAGTAAAATGGGCATAACTTTTGCATACGAACCCCGTTCAAGATTTTCAGAATCCCCAAAAACCTAACAAAAAGAAAGATACAGGGCTTTTAAGATCTAGAGGGGGGAAAGTGAAAAAAAAGTCAAACTTAGTAGTGGCGCACCATTTGCTAGGTGCGCCACTAGTAACAGAAAAAAATTGGTTTCAAAATTTTTTTTGGAATATTTTTTCAAAATATGATACGTAATATGACCAGGAAGTTTGAAATATTTTTTCAAAATTTCATCACACTCATGAACATGAACAAAGTCCTAGACATCAACAAGGTTTAATAGGATTGATATGATAGATATATCAATAATTGCCTGCTAATTGAGTTGGTGCTGGGGTTGGATAGAACTGCGAAGTTAAGCGTGCTCGGGCTGGAGTAGTGTGAGGATGGGTGACATTCCGGTAAGTTTGACCACGGAGTGCGATTTGACTTGATATTAAGCATATTGACCTGAGATTAAGCCATAGTGACCCGAGATTAAGAACAAAATGAAAAAAAATTGAAAAAAAATTGAAAAAAATTGTTAGTAATGGCACACTTCTATGTGGTGCGCCATTACTAAGTCAGATAGTAATGGCGCACTTCTAGGCATAGTAATGGCGCACTATAGGTGCGCCATTACTATTTATTACTAGTGGCGTGGTAATAGTGGCGCACCTATAGTGCACCATTAATGGCAGAAATAGGTGCGCCACTAATTAGCCTTTTCTTAGTAGTGTGGGCTTGGGACAGACTAGGCACCGTGGCCGGGTATACCAAGCGCCGCCCGTTTGGTGGCTTTGGAATCCTGTACACATCGTTTGGGGCCGTGAGCGACACCCCCGTCGGATCTCTTTGCGGATGGAACCCGAATAGGCGATAAACCTGGACTAGAGACTTGTGTGGTTAGTCAGGTCGTGGCCGACTCCCTCGCCATGCTTCCGCTTGAAGGTTGCCGAGATACACGACGTGTACATGGTGGTAACTGGCGAGAGCGTGTGTGAAGAAGTACACCCCTGCAGGGTTATAAATGATCTATTCGAATAGCCGCGTCCCTGGTAAAGCACTTCTGGGTTGCCTATACAGTTCATAGACAAGTGAAAGTGGATACTCTAAAATGCGCAAGATAAGCGTGAGTGCTATGGATGGCGTCCTCGTAGGGAGACAGGAGCGGATCCATAGTGGAGTATTGATTGGTGAATATGTGGACTCGTGTGCGCCACCTCAAAAGAGTTACTTGTAGTAGTAGTTCAGGTTAGCCACTAAGTCAAAGCTGGCTTGCTGTAATTAAACCCCACCATCCCTTTGTTGATAATGATGCATATGTAGTTAGTTCTGATGTAAGTCTTGCCGGGTACATTTGTACTCACGTTTGCTTAATTTATGTTTTTGTAGAGAGACTTCCGTCTCACTAGTAGTTCTGTGTGGACTCCGACATTTAGCTTGTTACCTCACCTACGATCTTGTGCCCTCGGCAGGGTCTTGTAGATAGTCAGGCTTCTCAGCCTTTTCATTTGTAGTTGTCTGTACTCAGACAAGTTAAGCTTCCGTATGTGCTTGTTGCTTGTATGCTCTGTATGTTGGGTCATGAGACCCATGTTTGTAATATCTGGCTCTTCGGAGCCTAATGAATAAATACTCTGAGTAATAGAGTCTTGTTGTGATGCCATGTTGTATTTGCACATATCGAGCATATTCTGTGTTCCAAAAGGCGCAAACGGTCCCGGGCCAGGTAAGGTGGCACCCGTGGGAATACCGTGCGTGAGGCCGCAAAGTGATATGATGTGTTACATGCTAGATTAGTGTGACTTAGGATCGGGGTCCTGACAATGTTGGTCGTTGTTTTGTGTCTTTTCCGATTGATCATTAGTGGAGCCTAGTTGGGACGATCGGGGATCTAGGATTTGGGGTTGTCTTCTTTTATTTTGGTTCCGTAGTCGGACCTTGATTGTACTCTGGATGATGTATGTTTAACTTGTTATTTGTGTGAAGTGGCGATTGTAAGCCAACTCTTTATCCCTTTCTTATTCAGTACATGGGATTGTGTGAAGATTACCCCACTTGCGACTAAACCCCCATGCGGTTATGCCTCTATGTCGTGCCTCGACACGTGGGAGATATAGCCGCATCGTGGGTGTTACACCCTTGGTACCTACTTGCCAGCCGGACAGCCGCTCTGCGGACTGCAGCCTGGTCAAGTACTTCACCTCTGTGGGAGGACAAGTACTTTGACCAATTGGAACATTGCAAGCTAAGTAAGAAGCCGGCCGGCCGGCTGCTTAGCAGTCGGTCGGTGAGGCGAAGGGTCGGCTCGTCCTATATCAATGTTTTGGTCCTTAGCCATTTTTCATGTGAGCACCGTTTCTTGCTTTTAACTCTTGCCAAGCAAATAGCCGCTCCGCGAGCTGTGCCTTGTGGCAAGAGAAGGCTTAAGTGCTGGCACATTACTTGTCCGATTGCAGGAAACACCGACATAGTACAAGGCGGCAAGCCCCCGGGACGACTGGTCGAACCCGGTTTCAGGCGGAGGAATGGAATAACACATTTGTGGGCATAATACTTATCACATAGATAAAAGAGGGGAGCCCTCGAGTGCTCCTCAAGGGACCCGAAGTCTTCATACTTAATACAAAAGGTAGCGTGATACATACTGCATCAACTATAAAACCTTCGAAGAAGATTTTCATTCCATGGGCGCTCTGTTTCCTTGCTAGAGTCATCCATCCCTCTTGCGTGCCCTGGGCTTCTGAGCATCGGTCGGGTAGTAGGAGTCGTTGCCCGAGGCTTTGCTGATGATGAAAGGGCCTTCCCAAGGGGCTGAAAGCTTGTGCTGGTCGGCTGTTCGCTGGATCAGCCAGAGCATAAGGTCTCCCTCTTGGAAGGATTTTGGCTTGACCTTCCGACTGTGATAGCGGCATAGAATCTGCTGGTAGATGGCGGACCGGCTGAGTGCCAACAACCGGCCCTCTTCCAACAGATCGACGTCGTCTTCTCGTGCTTCTGTTGCCTCCGCCTTGGTGTACATGGTGACGCGAGGTGAGTTGAACTCGATGTCAATTGGGATGACCGCCTCAGCACCATACACAAGGAAGAAGGGTGTGAAGCCGGTTGATTTGTTCGGAGTGGTGCGCAGACTCCAGAGGACGACCGGCAGCTCATCGATCCAGCAACTGGCCCAACGCTCCAAAGGCTCGACCAATCGGGGCTTGATTCCGGACAATATGAGGTCGTTTGCTCGCTCGACTTGGTTGTTTGACTGTGGGTTGATAGGTCTCCAACGTATCTGTAATTTTTGATTGTTCCATGCTATTATATATTCTGTTTTTGATGTTTAATGGGCTTATTTTTACACTTTTATATTATTTTTGGGACTAACCTATTAACCGGAGGCCCATCCCAAATTGCTGTTTTTTTGCCTATTTCAGTGTTCCGCGGAAAAAGAATATCAAATGAAGTCGAAATGGAATGAAACCTTCGGGACCGTGATTTTTGGAATAAACGTGATACAAAGGACTTGGAGTGGACTTCAAGCAACCAACAAGGAGGCCACGAGGCAGGGGGCGTGCCTACCCCCCTGGGCACGCCCTCCACCCTCGTGGACCCCTCGTGGCTCCACCGACCTACTTCTTCCACCTATATATACCTACATACCCTGAAAACATCCAGGAGAACCGTGAAACCCTATTTCCACCGCCGCAACCTTCTGTACCCAAGAGATCCCATCTTGGGGCCTTTTCTGGAGCTCCGCTGGAGGGGGCATTGATCACGGAGGGCCTCTACATCAACTCCATGGCCCTCTGATGATGTGTGAGTAGTTTACTTCAGACCTTCAGGTCCATAGTTATTAGCTATATGGCTTCTTCTCTCTCTTTGGATCTCAATACAAAGTTCTCCTCGATTCTCTTGGCGATCTATTCGATGTAATCTTCTTTTGGGATGTGTTTGTCGAGATCTGATGAATTGTGGGTTTAAGATCAAGACTATCTATGAACAATATTTGAATCTTCTCTAAATTCTTTTATGTATGTTTGGTTATCTTTACAAGTCTCTTCGAATTTTCAGTTTGGTTTGGCCTACTAGATTGATCTTTCTTGCAATGGGAGTAGTGCTTAGCTTTGGGTTCAATCTTGCGGTGCTCGATCCCAGTGAAAGTAGGGGAAACAACACGTATTGTATTGTTGCCATCGAGGATAAAAAACGGGGTTTATATCATACTGCATGAGTTTATCCCTCTACATCATGTCATCTTGCTTAAGGCGTTACTCCGTTCTTATGAACTTAATACTCTAGATGCATGCTGGATAGCGGTCGATGTGTGGAGTAATAGTAGTAGATGCAGGCAGGAGTCGATCTACTTGTCGCAGACGTGATGCCTATATACATGATCATACCTAGATATTCTCATAACTATGCTCAATCTATCAATTGCTTGACAGTAATTTGTTCACCCAGCGTAATACTTATGCTATCTTGAGAGAAGCCACTAGTGAAACATATGGCCCCGGGGTCTATTTTCCATCATACAAGTTTGCAATCTATTTTATTTTGCAATCTTTGCTTTCAATTTACATCATAAAAATACCAGAAATATTTATCTTATTATTATTATCTCAATCAGATCTCACTCTTGCAAGTGGCCGTGAAGGGATTGACAACCCTTTTATCGTGTTGGTTGCGAGGTTCTTCTTTGTTTGTGTAGGTACGAGGTGACTCGTGCGTGGTCTCCTACTGGATTGATACCTTGATTCTCAAAAACTAAGGTCAATACTTACGCTGCTTTGCTGCATCACCATTTTGGAGCCCAGTTGGGACAATCGGGGATCTAGCATTTGGGGTTGTCCTCTTTTATTTTGGTTCCATAGTCGGACCTTGATTGTACTCTCGATGATGTATGTTTAACTTGTTATTTGTGTGAAGTGGCGATTGTAAGCCAACTCTTTATCCCTTTCTTATTTAGTACATGGGATTGTGTGAAGATTACCCCACTTGCGACTAAACCACCATGCGGTTATGCATCTAAGTCATGCCTCGACAGGTGGGAGATATAGCCGCATCATGGGTGTTACAAGTTGATCGAATCACTGACGTTGTTGAGTCTAGAACAAAATGTTTTGAGTCTTAGGATTATATATATATATATATATATATATATATATATATATATATATATATATCGGAGAGTAGGATTCTTTTTACTCCTCAGTCCCTTCGTCGCTCTGGTGAGGCCTCCAGACGTAGAAGTTTTGACTTTTCTCTCCTCAAATTTCACGAAAAAAATTAGGATCATGCGGGTATCTTGGTATCGTTCCAATAGTATTGTGACGAGAACATTGTTCTTCGTGCCTCCTAACATTTAGGTGTTGTGGAAGTATCCCGGGGAGTTGAGCTCGAAGGTGTTGTCGTCACAATTTGATCGTTGCAGTTCTGGAATACCTGAGTTCGCCGACATCAAAAATCTCTTTTATGCAGTTGTTGGTGAGGTAACCTCGACGCCACCCAGTACTGGGGCGGGAGTTCGGGAGTATTGCCATAACTCGTATAACGGATGCTTTTCGAAGGTTGAGGTACACGATTTCCGAAGCTTTCTTGGTTATGTGTTGAAGGATGGATACAGCTGGATGTAGGGATTGTTAGTTTGGGTGAGATATTATGCTTCCCATGTATCCCCAACACCTGATTGCATAACCAGAAAGTTTCAGGAGTTTATAAGTGGGAATTCAAGTATCTCGTAGGATATCTTTCTAACTGACACATGATATGATATGGGGTCTATCATATGTTTGTTTCCGGCTTATTTTGCAAGCCAATCCTTTGTTTTGTTTTGAGTTGTGGTATTTGAGTTGCTTCAATGTCAAGTGTTGACTCTAGACTTTCTCTAAGTGGTGTTCTCACAATTCTATGTGAATACCAATCCTTCTTGATCATCGAGGTTGTCATGTCAATTCTTTCCAACCGGTGTGATTCTCTTCAAGATGATCCTATAATTTTTCCCATCTGCAAGATCAACTCAAAGTCTTCTCAACATTATTTGTTTCATCTGTCCCAAGTTGTCTTTGTTTTCCCCACCCTCCCACTCTTTTTCTTCAAGGACTCAGATTTCTTAGTCAAGTATCCTCTTATCGATGAGAAGCCTCTCCATTCTATTCCGTCTATGTTCTTATCTGGTGATTCTTAGGATGATACTAACGAAGCTTCTAGTTATCATTCCTCGTTCTTTTTTCTTCTCCGGTGAATTAAAGTCAAGCTTTGTCAATCATATCCTTTCCTCCTTTCATATGCTTTCTCATGCCGGTGCACTCCCTAATCTCTCACCTCTCTCTATTCATGTCCGAAGTGCCGAAGATATCTCATAAGATTCATGTTTTCACTCCTAATCCGTTCAAGCTATTTCGAGGATGTTATCTCATTCAAGCTATTTAATTAAACCGGTGCAATCTCTCTTCAAAACCATTTCAACGGTGTATCTTTTGAGCGGGCCCTAACCCACAGGTCTTTTCCCAGGATCTTACCTGACTCTTCTAATTTTTCCAGAGCTACTCTCAAATTCTTCTCCAAGTTTGACGTAAGAATGAATTATCATCAGTCAAATGCCTTCTCCAAGATCGTTTTCAAATTATTTTCATCGTTTGTTTAACCTTTCTATTTTTCATTCCGGAGTGCCTCAACAATTTAGGGTGGTGTTTCTCGTCGTCATTCTCTGCATTTGAAGACCGAAGAAGAGTTTCTCCTCCAAATATTAACCATTCTTCCAAAGATGCGAACTTCAAGCTTGATGCCATCCTCTCATAATAGTTTCCGATTGTGAGAATTATTTTCACCCATCCCGAGCAATTCAAGAGTCTTTTCAGTTTGATTCTCCCGAGCCCATCATCTCAGTATTATTCATTCCAGCCTTCAGCTCTCGTTCTTCAAATCTTACCGGTGCATCGTTGAAGTACTCTCTAGTCAGTTCGTGATCTCTTCGTTCTCTTGCATCTAATTTCCCTCAAGTAACTTTGCTCGTTTTCCAATTCTTCCCGGCGATTCATTCTTTATCTTCGTTGATTTTCAGATTCTTACGGTGGTTCGTTCAAGATTTCTCTTCCTTTGTTATTGTATCAACTCTTTCGTTCTTTCAAATCTTACCGACGTTTCATTGAAGACCTTCCCAAGTTTGCGCTATATCTCTATTAATCTTTTCTATGAGAATAAGTAGTATGCCAAATCCATTGCTTTTCATCAATTTAAATTGGTGAAGGATAAGCATAATGTAATTCTTACTCTAGTTTCATCCAAGTGATTAATTCCTTATTCTGGAGGTTCATCAAAATTCTTGATTTCATTTGTTCATCTTTCTTTCCGGAGTTCCAAGTTTTTCTCAGTTATATCATTGCGAAGCTCCATTTAATCAATGCAAGGATTCGTCTTATTCTTTTCAAGCTTCTTTTCCTTGCGGCCTTCAATTGTTCTTCAAGATTTTCTCTCGAAGTTTTGATTTGCCAAGCTATACTCAAAGATAATCATGGTGCTCAACACATGTTTTGTTTTAAGGAGGTCAAGCATTCTTCATCTTGCATTCTGAAGTGCAATTCTTCCTACCTTATCTTTTGAGGTGGTGTTATGTCATTTTTGACAATTTCTTTGTGTTTCATGTTTCACAAGTTCAGGAATGAGATATTTAAACCCATCACTTTCTTCCTTGGAGTTATCTTAGTATAGATTTCACCTAAAGCCTTCCATTGGGAATGTTGCTCTTTGTGATGATTACTATGATCCAAGTTTCCTTATCACCTCGGTGGAAGAAGCATTCTATCTTTTCTAGCTCGCAATCCAATCTATTGTTTCCATAGTGGAAGAATTTCGCCTCGATTGTGAGAAGTTTCCATAAGCCCACTACAAGTTTCTTCGTTTCGTTCTTGTTTTTCCAACAACTCCGTTATAACTTTCTTGGAAGGGTGCTCTCCAAGCTCTTTTGTGGCAGAAGTTGGTATTTTCTTCTCCATTCTTACATTCCAATGATCTACCTTCTATTCTTTCTTTCGGAGGCATTGCGATGTTGCTCTCTTAACTCATCATCTCGAATTGTGAGGATCATGTTCTTTTCGTGCTTATCCATTTAACCGGAGTGTCATGTCCCCTTTTCAAGTTCTTTTCATCTTATCAAATTTTCCTTCTCTTTCTACCGCAGTGCTCTCAATTGTGTTCAACTTCGTTGCGTTCCTTCTTTCAACTTTTCAACCTCTCAAGGTTCGTCGTTTCACTCGTTTATCAAAGAAGCAACTTAGTTTACCTCTCCTCTTCCTTTCTGTTTTCCCTCCGGTGCCATCCTAGTTCTCGGGACGAGATCCTCTTGTAGTGGTGGAGTGTTGTAACACCCCGGATGTAACTTTCCATATTTGTAACTCCTACTCTTGCCTTTTCCGGAGATGCGATATGATATTCCCTTCATGGTTGGGTTTTTGTCTATGTTTTGCTTTTTGATCATGTCATGCATTTCATATCATGTCATCATGTGCATCACATTTGCATTCATGTTCATCTCATGCATCCGGTCATTTTCCTTGTTGTCCGTTTCGCAATCCGGCACTCCCACATGCACCCGGCGCACCCCTCTCGTCTCTTTTCATGAGCGGGAGTTAAACGTTCTCAGAATGGGCCGGGATTTGTCAAGTGGCCTTGGTGTATCACCGGTAGACCGCCTGTAAATTTCGTTCCATTTGGAGGCCGTTGATGCCCCAACAGTTAACCGGGTAACCGCAAAAGCGACTTTTGTGTTGCAGCCCAACACCCAACCAAAACAGCCTAATAACCCGTCTAAACCATCTCCATGTTCTCCGCCATCGGATCATGATCGTGTGGGCGAAAACCGCACCTCATTTGGACATTCCTACATCCCTCTACCTATAAATTAGTCCCCTCCCCCAAATTTTCGCGGATGAAACCATAGTGTCTTCCTCCTCGTGCCGCCGAACATGTCCAACCGCGCCGGACATGTCCGTTGGACACATCCCCTCGACCAATCAGGTCACGCCACCACGCCGCTTCCCCGCCGGCGCGCCTTCGCTGCCCCGCACCCCTCGCCTTCGCGCGCCGCCGCCTACCCGCGAGCCGCCCCGGCCAATGCGTCCTGCAAGCGCCCCACCGCCTCCTTCCGTCGCCGAGCTCACCGCCGCCTCACCTCCTCCCGCCGGCGACCGAACCTCACCGGCGCCGGATCCGGACGAGTGGGATGAGATCCACCTGTCCCCGAACCAAACGCCTCTCCGCCGTCCCAGATCTCTCCGTCCCGAAACGTCCCCGTCACGTTGACTTTCTGGAGGTTAAATTTCCACCAAGTCCCCGAATCTGCATTATTTTTAGGCCTTGTTCCACATGCCACATCTTGGTGACCGTAGCTCCAAATCATGCATATGATATATCGAAATGTTAGTCTCATTGAGATCTTCCTGTTAGAAGCATTTCCATGCATGTTACTGCCCATTATGATGCCATTTCCATTGTTGCAAGAGTGCTATAAAATTTTAACTGCTGGTACTTATCAGGTCATGGTGTTTTGTCATTTTTGTTGCATTTGATGTGTGGATCACATGAGCACGAGGTCTACATATGTTTTGAGATACAACATACCATCTTTAAAGGGGTGCAAGTCTTGTATTTTTGTGATCTATGTGGTGACTAGCACAAGCATGCAAACTAGGCTCTGTCATGTTTCTGTTTTCAGGGACTTAGGTTTTTGCTAAGTCCTTTTCCTACTGTTATTTTGATGCCATATAACTTGATGCTACATTGAGATCCATGCTTATTTTTAGATACTTCAGTAAGGATGTTTTGAACATGTGGTTGTGCTCTATCCATTCATGCCCCTGGTTGAAATTATGGAGTGCTCTAGCATGTCATTTGCTTGCTCTACTTTTGCTATAAATTATTCCTGGCAGATTGTTAACATGTTAATCAAAGTTGCCATGGTTGTTGCTAGTGATCCATGCATCCTATGAACTTGCTCTTGCCATGGCTAGCTTCATGAACATGTCATCCTGCTATTGGTATGCTTATGTGGTCATTTAATGCTTTGTGGTGAGTGGCAAGAGCTTGCAAAGTTGCTATCATGAATTTGTTTATGCCATGCTCTGTTTTTCTTCTAAGTCTGAAACTGTTAGTAAAACTAGCTATGTTTACATGGGTGCCATCATATGTTCTGTGCCTTTTTGGCTCATGTTCCGTAAGGGAGTTTTGTTCTATGCATTTAGTAGATTTATGCCATGGCTTTATTTGCCATGATATATTCCTGTAGCATGCTGTTTTTTTCTTTGCTCTAAACAGTGCTTCCTGATGTTTTTTTGACATGTTAGTATTTTCACCAAGTCTGTGAAGCTGATATCTTTTGCACTTTTGCCATGCTTGTTTGAACCTCTTCTTGAGTGATTTAGTCGTAGCTCAGTGTTCATGATTTGTCAAGCATCTCTTGTACATAACTTCCATATGCTTTGTTGCTATGTTGGAGTGCAGTAGCTTAGTTCCTTGTTGCATTCTAAGTGGCATCATGTTGTTAATCGCAGTTTTGCGTCATCCTTATTTTGCTTGTCATTTGCAAACCGTGCATCCGTTTCCGGTGATCCTCATATCGGTTTCGACCGAAATCACCTCATCTTTCCAGAGGCACACTTGGTTTGCCAAGTTGATGCATCATTCTTGTCCTTCTGGAGCATGCATATGCATTGCATATCATATCTTGCATATCATGACATGTATTGCATCATGTTGCTTGTGCATTGCACCGTGATTGATTGTTGATCCATTTCTTGTGTTCTTGATTTGGGTAGATCCGGGAGACGAGTACGTCAATGAGGAACCTGTTGAGTACGCTTTCGAGGATCAATCTTTCATCAACTTTGAGTACATTGCCGGCAAGATGACCATACCCTCGAAATCACTTCTATCTTTGCTTTGCTAGTTGTTCGTTCTATCGCTATGCCGCGCTACCTACCACTTGCTATATCATGCCTCCCATATTGCCATGTCAAGACTCTAACCCACCTTCCTAGCAAACCGTTGTTTGGCTATGTTACCGCTTTTGCTCAGCCCCTCTTATAGCGTTGCTAGTTGCAGGTGAAGTTGAAGATTGTTCCATGTTGGGACATGGATATGTTGGGATATCACAATATCTCTTATTTAATTAATGCATATATATACTTGGTAATGGGTGGAAGGCTCGGCCTTATGCCTGGTGTTTTGTTCTACTCTTACCGCCCTAATTTCCGTCATACCGGTGTTATGTTCCTTGATTTTGTGTTCCTTACGCGGTTGGGTGTTATGGGAACCCCTTGACAGTTCGCTTTGAATAAAACTCCTCTAGAAAGGCCCAACCTTGGTTTTAACATTTCCCTGACAACCTATTACTTTTCCCTTGGGAGTCGTGCTCCCGAGGGTCATCTTTATTTAACCCCCCCCCCCCCCCCCCCGGGGGCCAATGCTTCTCTATGTGTTGGTCCAAACTGAGTAGACTACGGGGCCACCTCGGGGAAACTTGAGGGATGGTTTTACTCGTAGGATGTCTCATCCGGTGTTGCCCTGAGAACGAGATATGTGCATCTCCTATCGGAATTGTCGGCACATTGGGCGTCTTTGCTGGTCTTGCTTTACCATAGCTGAAATGTTTTGTAACCGGGATTCCGAGTCTGATTAGGTCTTTTCGGGAGAAGTAGTATCCTTCGTTGACCGAGATAGCTTGTGATGGGTTAAGTTGGGACACCCCTGCAGGGTATAAACTTTCGAGAGCCATGCCCGCGGTTATGTGGCAGATGGGAATTTGTTAATATCCGGTTGTAGAGAACTTGACACTTGACTTAATTTAAAATGCATCAACCGCGTGTGTAGCCATGATGGTCTCTTTTTGGCGGATTCCGAGAAGTGAACACGGCCTTGTGTTATGCTTGAATGTAAGTAGTTTCAGGATCACTTCTAGCTTCTCGACCATTGTGTTGCTTCTCTTCTCGCTCTTATATGCGTATGTTAGTATTTGCTTAGTGCTTGTTGCAGCTCCACCTCTTTACCCTATCCTACCCATAAGCTTAAATAGTCTTGATCTCACGGGTATGAGATTGTTGAGTCCTCGTGACTCATAGATACTTCCAAATAGTTGCAGGTGCCGATGATACCAGTGTAGGTGACGCAACCGAGCTCAAGTGGGAGCTCGATGAAGATGTTTGTCACATCCTAGCTTCTGGTGCTGCCTAGTGTTTGCGTCTTGCTTGCATCATGTTTAACTTTCATGGAAATTTGAAATGGGCATGTTCAAACATTAGCATCAAATGGAATCCAAATAGGTTCAACTAAAATCTTTTTCAATGATTTCAAAGTGCCCTTCAAACATGTTCATCATTTCTCGATCAAGGTGGAAGCATCTACCAAAAATGGTTCACATTTTTGCAGGACATATTTGGACTTTGAATTAATTCAATCATATTTGAATTGGACCTATTTTAATGCTATATATATTTTAGATGCTCCAAAAATGTTGGAAATTGTTAAGGGTCACTGAAATAATTCAGAAAGAACCCATAATTATTTCCAGGATTTTATGAAATTGTTTAGTATTATTACTAAATCAAAACAAAAAATAGAAAAAGAAAAGAATAAGGAAGACAGAAACCTCAGCTGGGCCTTACCTGGAAGAAGATGCCCAGCCCATTTGGGGCTGAGTGGTCTTCTTCCTCCTGTCAGGAGGACAAACAGGTGCATGGCGTGTGCTTCGAAGACGCCTTGCCATCTCCTGCTTCATTCGCGCACCCTGGACCCCTCCAGACATGCCACGGAGACGCCAGCTCCCCCTCTTTCATTTCCCCCCTCTCTCTGTTTGCCTCCCCCTTCTCTGTCCCTCGCGCGTGCAACCACCGAGCACCTCGCAGCGCGTCGATGAGCACCGCCGCGGCCACCGGCTACCACACGCCGCATCGATGCGCCAGTACGCTCCTTCGCTTCATCCTTGACCTCCTCACCAAGCCAAGCATCGCCGGACGCCCTGCCTCACCGTCCCTACCATCGTCTTCGAGCTTCGGCACTGGTGCTTGATTCCGTCAATTCGCAATAACCCGGCCATCCCCGGCCTTAACTACGACGCCATCGGATACGCTGTGAGCACCCAGTCGTTTTCCCCCTAATCCTGTCGTCAATACCCTCCTCTTACCCCCGCTAGCCAACGCGCCTCAGAGCTCCCGCTGCCGGCCATCTTCACCTCCGTGGCTAGAGAAACCACATGTTGCACCTAAGAGCATAGGCGTGCTCAGTGCCTCCCTAGGAAGCCGCAGACGACACCAACTCGATCTGAGACGCGTTGTAGCGCCTAACCCGCTGATGCCCGAGCTCCGGCCGCCGCATACCTCACTGCCGGCGCTATTTAAACCTGGATTAACACGAATGACCATGCTAATCCCCCCAACTAGTCACTGGCATATGGGCCCCACACCCTTAATTAACCACAGTTAATTCCTCTTTAGTTTATTTTAATCACAGTGGCCCCACGCGTCAGCATTGACCATGCTGATGTTTCCCTTGACCGGCTCCACGTGTCAGCGACCCTAACCAGCCCTGGGTCACTGACCGATGGGTCCCACAGGTCAGGTTTGACCTGGACCGGCCCTGTTAATTTGCTGACGTCAGCATGACGCAATGATGGCAATGTAATCATTTTCCTGGATTATTTCTAATTCTAAATGATTTGGAAATTCCCGAAAATGTTTAACACTTCGAAAAATCATAGAAAATAATGTATAACTCAGATTGAAAAGATTTATATATGAAAAATGATCAGAAAAATCCAATCTATCCATCTGTTCCATTTTCATGCATGTTTGGACAACCTAAGGTTGATGTATATGACAATTCGCATAATTGGCATTTAAATAATCACATATGGAGTTTGAATTTGAACCTTTGGTTCAAACCATCTTGTTTTAATCCGATTGCTAGTTGCATTAGCTCAAACAACAACATATTGCCATGTCACATTCATGCACCATATTGTTGCATTGCATTGATTGTGTTCTTTCTTTGTTTCCGGTGTTTGTCCCCTCTTAGTAGACGTGGTTTCGACGATGAGATCGATGACACCGATGAAGAACTATACTATCTTCAAAAGTGCTAGGCAAGCAAAACTCCCTTGTTCATTCTGATACAACCACACTCTCTCGCTCCTACTCTCTTTTACTGCATTAGGACAACAACGATTCAAATGTTACATGATGCGGTAGTTGAACCCCTTTCCTCTGCATGACCTGTCATTTCCACGGTAAATAGATGAAACCCACTAGCATGAGTAGGAGTTGTTTGAGCCCTGATGTGACTACTCATTCATGCTTGTTTGTCATGCCTGCTATTGCTTCGAGTTGTGTCAGGTCTGATTCATCGGGGATGAGTTGGAAAGTTGTGAACATGTCCTACTGTTGAGAGCTAAGTGTGTTGTAACGCCCTCGATGCGGCTATATCTCCCATGTGTCGAAGCACGACTTAGAGGCACAACCGCATTGAAAGCAATGTCGCAAGTGAGGTAATCTTTGCAAACAACCCATGTAATACAATAGGGAAAAAGATACATAGTTGGCTTACAATTGCCACTTCACACAATTACATAAATAAAGCATTACATCATTCAAATACAATCAAGGTCTGACTACGGAACCAAAATAAAAGAAGAACCCCAAATGCGACAATGGTCCCCGATCGACCCCAACTGGGCTCCACTACTGATCAACTAGAGCGAAACAACAAAAAGGACAAGATCTTCTTCGAGCTCCTCCTGAGCTTGGTAGCGTCATCTGCACGGACTCATCGGCACCTGCAAACTGGTTTTGGAAGTATCTGTGAGCCACGGGGACTCAGCAATCTCGCACCCTCGCGATCAAGACAATTTAAGCTTATGGGTAAGGTAAAGTTATGAGGTGGAGTTGCAGCAAGCGACTAGCATATATGGTGGTTAACATACGCAAAAGAGAGCGAGAAGAGAAGGCAAAGCACGGTCGATAAAAGTATGATCAAGAAGTGATCCTATAACAACCTACGTGAAGCATAACTCCAACAACCGGGTTCCCTTCCCGGACCCCGCCAGAAAGAGACCATAACGGTTACACACGCGGTTGATTCATTTTAATTAAGGTTGACTTTAGGTTTTCTACAACCGGACATTAACAAATTCCCATCTGCCCATAACCGTGGGCACGGCTTTCGAAAGTTCAAATCCCTGCAGGGGTGTCCCAACTTAGCCCATCACAAGCTCTCACGGTTAACGAAGGAATAGACCTCCTCCCGAGACATTCCGATCAGACTCGGTATCCCGGTACTACAAGACATCCTCGACAATGGTAAAACAAGTCCAGCAATACCACCCGCTGTGCCGACAAATCCCGATAGGAGCTGCACATATCTTGTTCTCAGGGCACACCGGATAAGCTAAGCGTACAGGAGCCGACGTAACCCAAGTTGCCAAGGGATGGCCCTGCACGGTGCTCTGGGTTGGACCAACACTCAGAGGAGCACTGGCCCGGGGGTTTAAAATAAAGATGATCCTTGGGCTGGCCTAACCCAAGGGAAAAAGAGGCTAGGTGGCAAATGGTAAAACCAATGTTGGGCCTTGCTGGAGGAGTTTTATTCAAAGCGAACTGTCAAGGGGTTCCCATTATAACCCAACCGCGTAAGGAACGCAAAATCCGGGAACATAACACCGATATGACGGAAACTAGGGCGGCAAGAGTGGAACAAAATATCAGGCATAAGGCCGAGCCTTCCACCCTTTACCAAGTATATAGATGCATTAATTAAATAAGATATATTGTGATATCCCAACAAAATATCCATGTTCCAAACATGGAACAAGCTCTAATCTTCACCTGCAACTACCAACGCTATAAGAGGGGCTGAGCAAAGCGGTAACATAGCCAAACAACGGTTTGCTAGGACAAGGTGGGTTAGAGGCTTGGTTCAACAATATGGGAGGCATGATAAGCAAATGGTAGGTATCGCAGCATAGGCATAGAAAAAGAGCGAGCAACTAGCAAGCAAAGATAGAAGTTATTTCGAGGGTATGATCATCTTGCCTGAAATCCCGCAAGGAAGAAGAAAGAGTCCATGAAGAAGACAAACGGACGTAGACGAACGGGTCCTCACAAACGTGACGTTACCGGAACCAACCCAAAGAAGCAACACTGGAAAGAAGCACACAACATAGTAAACAACCCTCACATAATCATGGCATGATGCACAAACAAATATGATGCATGTCCGGATTAAAGAGGCATGGCATGGCAAGGTGCACAAGCAATCCTACAAATTAAGTGGAGCTCAATATGCAACTCCGTTGCATATTGACCGAACACCACATCAATTATTTAGTTCACTCTCGGTTAGGTACCCAACAATATTAAATGTTGTTAAACATGGCAAGAGGTGAAGCATAATAAAACTATACCATCTAAACAATTTAAATGGGGCCGGATATAACAAACAACAAATCTGGTAAATCCCCATATGCATTTAGCAAATTGATGGAAACAACAAATATAATCATTTTAAATGTTGTTATTATGATGCGAATGACATATGCAAGTTTTAAGCAATTTTTATGAAAATGTTGACATGAGCATGTTATGAAGCATTTGTCACCGTGGTGGAAGAAAGGGGTGCCACGGCAACGAATCCGAAAATGATGCCACGGCAACATATCGTTTCCGGTAGCTCATGGAGATACCGGTGCAAAAGGAAGAGTGCGGATGTGCGAAACACGCTAGAGACGGTGGGGTGCTCCCGACCATCGGGTTCCCACGGGTTAGTGGCATGGAAACGAGTGACAATTCGGACACGGTGCAAACACAAGCATCTCATACATCACACAACATTCGTTCACGGGAGTCGTCTCGGGTTATACCTTCAAAGCGTGCAAACGGTACGGTTCGAGTTCGTCGAGGGAAGTAGTTGTTCCGCGATGGTGGAAGAAGTAGTGGTACAATTGGTCCTCGCCGGTAGTGGTACATGTTCATTTAAAAGAGGTACTTGACGCATCCGAGGTTTCCGAAGACAATGGTAGTGGAACTTGGTGAATCCGAGGTCTTTGAGGTCGACGGTAGTTGTACATCTCATAAAGGAACTTGACGGATCCGAGGACTCTGGATGTCGTGGTACTTGTCGAAATCCTCATCGGATGTAATTGAACATTTTGAAATGGAACTTGGCGCGTCCAAAATTTGCGGGCGTCGGTGTCCAACATGACAAACAAACCGGCCGCAACCGAAGGCAGCAGGGCTTATAGTTGTTGTGCTCGCAGAAGATGCCAGGGATTCAACGCGGGGCTGGTCATGGCCTAACGCAGCAGAGGCCGCGACGAAGGGATGGCACGACCCGGTTGGCCGAGGAGGTCGATGGCGGACATGCTCCAGCGGCCCCGGTCACCGGCAGCAGGGGTGTGAGTCAAGCGGCAGCCCCCTGGTGGTCGCAGCTGACGGCGTGCAGAAGAGCAGCAGCAGCAGGGCGCGGTTGCCGTGGTGTGGCAGCGCAGCAGTGAGGGCACGAGGTTGAGCTCCTGGTGCTCGACGAAGACGGCACGGAGGAAGAGGGGCCCGACAGGGAAAACGATGAAGGAGGGGACGGTGGAGCTCGCTGATGAGGCGCCGAGCACCTGCGAGGAGGAGAAGGGAGCAGGGGCACTCCAGATGTGGAGTGGCGCCTGGTCGGGGGCGCGCCATGGCGAAGCGAGCAGGAGGCGGACGCTGGCTCGCTGGAGAAGGTGGAGAGGGAGGCCGCGGCGGCCCGAGGAGTAGATGGCGACGGGCGGCGGCGTCTGCGATGGAGGGATTGACGGGAGGAGGAAAAAGGGATCGGGAGAGAGAGATCGAGTGGATCATGCTCGGCTGCGTGCGCCTGCGACGCTCTCCTTGCGGTGCTTGGAAGCACGAAGGAGGAGGAGGGGGTTCGAGGGAGATGGGCTAGGTTTAGGTGGGAGTGGGGCGCTGGGCCTTAGGAGGGGGATGGGCCGGCGCATTGGGAAAGGATGGCCTAGTGGGAGTGGGCGCTGGGAGGCCCAGCTGGTCTGGACTGGGGCCTCAACTCTCTCTCTCTCTCTCAACTTATTTCTAAAACAGAAAAAAAGAGAAGAGAAGAAAAAGAAAGGAGGTGTTGGGGAAGAAGTTGGACACGCGGATAATTTTCCCGGACTCACAAAAATGTGCTTATTCCAAGAAAATAGAAAAAGCCATGATTGAAATATTTAAATTCAAACTCATTTGATTTAAATTCAAATGATTTGAATAGGAAGAGAGGATTGGGAAGGTCCAAAAATGTTCGGATTTTTGGTGGAGCTCCGGAATATGATGAAAGAATATATGTCAAGGTTGGAAACCAAGAATTAAGATAACAAAGGCATTGGGATAATATGCAAGTGTGTTATGGTGATTTCCAAATTAGAAATATTTAATATAGCTCCCTAATATTGGGACGATATGTTATTAAGAGAAGTCACCCTTCCTTCGATTTAAATAGATCAACCATCTATGCAATTTGTTAGTTGAGTTGAGATGCAAAGGTTAATGACATGATGGCATGATGACATGATGCAATGCACAAAAATAAAAGGGCAGGCACAAATGAAACACACGGCGAAACCCAAAATATATGGAGGCATCTGAAGCTCCGGTCTTGGGGCGTCACAACACTCCACCACTACAAGAGGATCTCGTCCCGAGATCTAGGATGGCACCGAGGAAAACGAAAGAGAAAGAGAAGAGGTAAAACTAAGTTGCTTCTTTGACAAACGAGTGAAACCACGAGCCTTGAGAGGTTGAACAAATTGAAAGAAAGAATGCAACGAGAATGAGCGAAGTTGAAAGCACCCCGTTCGGAAAAAAAAACAAGGAAGAACAAAATTCGGGCAGCACTCCGGTTGAGAAGGGATGCAAGACTTGATAAGGCGAAAAGAACTTGAGCAAAAAGGGCACAACACTCCAGTTAAATGGATAGGCATGAAAAGAACATGATCTTTGACAAAACGAGATGATGGGTGAAAAGAACAACATTACAAGGCCTCCGGAACAGAAGTAAGAATGGAATGGAATGAACGACGAGAAACAAGATCTTGGGGGAGCACGCTTACAACAAATGCTAGAACGGAGTTGTTGCAAACCAACAACGAAAAGAATAATCTTGATATGGTCTTATGAAATACATCTCAAATTATGAGGTGACAACCTGCCACTCATGGGAAAAAGAATTGGATTGATAAGAACAAGGAGACGAGAAGCTATCTCACCGTGAGGATAAATGAAGAACTTGGATCATTGATAAACACCATAAGAGCAACAATCCTTAAAGGAAAGCTTTAGGTGAAATATAACCCAAGATAATTCCAATGAAGAAAATGATGGATTTAAAATATCTCATCCTTGACAACATGTGAATCATGAAACTTGAACTCAAATTATCAAGAATGGCATAATACCACCTCCAATAATATGATAGAAAGAATGCACTCCGCATTACAATATGAAGAAAGCTTGGGTTTCTTAGAAAAGAATCTTGATGAACACTTCAAGAAGAAATTAAATCCTTTATGAACCAACATGTAGAACCTTCCCGAAGAACTCTGTTAAACAAAAGAATGCTCAAACGGAAGGCAAGAGAAGATGGAAACACAAGGTGAAGACTTGCAATGATTAGATGAAGCTTTGGAATGGTATAATTGAAATAACTTTGAACTCCGGAAAAGAAAGATGGACAACTTGCATCGAGAATTTGATGAACCTCCGGAATAAGGAATTAAATTTACTCAATGAAAACAAGAATAAGAATTACGTTGTGCGTATCCTTCACCAATTTAGATTGATGAGAAGCAATGGATTTGGCATACTACTTATTCTCGTAGAACAGATTAAGATAGATATGGAGCAAACTTGAGAAGGTCTTCAACGAACCACCGGAAGGATTGAAAACAACGAATAATTGATATGATAACGAATGACGAGAGCTCTTGAACGAACCACCGTAAGAATTAAAAATGAATGAAGAGAAGATAAAGAAACACCGGGAAGAATTAGCAAATAACCGAAGATGCTTGAGAGAATTTAGATCCATGAGAGCGAATAGATTACGCGCTGATTAGAGAATCCTTGATTTAAGCACCGGTATGATTTGGAGAATGATTGCTGAAAGCTGAGAATGAATACTTCTGAGGTGATGGCCTTCAGAGAATCAAACTGAAAAGACTCCTGAATTACTCTGGATGGGTGAGAAAGAATTCTGACAATCGAAAACAATTATGAGAGGATGGCAACAATCTTGAATGACGAATCTTGAAGAGAATGGAGCAAGGTTGAAAGAAGAATCTTCTTTGGTCTTCCAAACTGAGAATGACGACGAGAAACACCATCATGAATTATTTAACGCTCCGGAAGAATCAAAAGCGAAGAGATTGAGCCAACGATGAGAAGAATTTGACAGATCTTGGAGAGAGGCATTTGACTGATGATAAATCATTCTTACATCAATCTTTGAAACGAATTTGAAAAACTCTGGGAAAATAAGAAGAGTCAGGTAAGATCCTGGGAAAATACCTGTGGGTTAGGTCCCACTGAAAAGAAACACCGTTGAACGATTTAAGAGAGAAAGCACCGATTGAATTAAAAGGCTTGAATGAGATAACATCCTTGAAAGATCTTGAAAGAATCTTGGATGACAAGACGAACCTTTTGAGAAAATTTGAGCACTCCGGGACAATTGAATAGTGAGAGGCGAAAGATTGAGAATTGCACCAGCATGAGAAAGCATTGAAAACAAAGAAAGGGATATGATAAACACCTAAATCTTGACTTGAAACCACTGGAGAAGATAAAAGAAACAAAGAATCATGAACTAGAAGCTCCGTTAGTATCCTCATGAGAATCACCGGATAAGAACATGAAGGAAATAGAACGGAGGGA
This sequence comes from Triticum aestivum, assembly GCF_018294505.1. Classification (NCBI taxonomy): domain Eukaryota; kingdom Viridiplantae; phylum Streptophyta; class Magnoliopsida; order Poales; family Poaceae; genus Triticum; species Triticum aestivum. The sequence goes on from NC_057809.1 coordinate 334,573,004, forward strand.
CTTTCATCAATAAAATGGATAGTGATTAAGGAATCTGAATCCTTGAAGAAAAAAGGGTGGGTGGGTGGGAAAACAAAGACAACTTGAAGACGGATGAAGCAAACAACATTGATGAAAACTGAGATAGGATCTTGCGGATGTTGAAATGATCGGATCCACTTGAAGAGAAAACACGCCGGTGAAAAGGATTGACAAGACAATCTTGATGATCAAGAAGGATTGGTATCCACATTGGAGTATGAGAACACCATTTCGGAAAGGTATGGAATCAACACTTGACATTGAAGCAACTCGAATACCACAACTCGAAACAAAACAAAGGATTGGCTTGTAGAATAAGCCGGAACAAACATATGATAGAGATTTCGTCCGAAGTTTTCGTGGTGGGGCCTACACAGGCTCGATCGTACAGCACCATCATGTACAAGGTAGTGCACATGACATACGAAGCATCCCCGAGTCGGCATAGCCAAGGACTCTTTAAGACACAACGAGACCACTGTAAAACCGACCGTGGATAGGCAGACCACTAGACGTCGAACCCCAATTTCATATCATACATCTGTCGGAAAGATTTCCTAAGAGCTACTTGAATTCCCACTTATAAACTCCCGAAACTTTCTGGTTATGCAATCAGGTGTTGGGGATACAGGGGAAGCATAATATCTCACCCAAACTAGCAAATCCTACATCCAGCTGTATCCATCCTTCAACACATAACCAAGAAACCTTTGGAAATCATCTACCTCAACCTTCGAAAAGCATCCGTTATACGAGTTATGGCAATACTCCCGAACTCCCGCCCCAGTACTGGGTGGCGTCGAGGTTATCTCACCAACGAACTGCATAAAAGAGATTTTCGATGTCGGCGTACTAAACTCAGGTATTCCAGAACTGCAACGATAAAATTATGACGACAACACCTCAGAGCTCAACTCCTCGGGACACTGCCACAAAACCCCTGACAGGAGGCACCAAGACAATGTTCTCGTCACAAAACCATCGGAACGATTCCAAGATACCCGCGTGGTCCTAAAAAAATTTAGTGAAATTTGAGAAGAGAATTGTCAAAACTCTACGTCAGGATGCCTTACCAGAGCGATGAGGAGACTGGGAAGTAAAAAAGAATTCCTAAACTCTCCGATATATAATTCCTAAATTACTCAAAACATTATTTTTCTAGACACAACTCGGCCGCTAATAACGATCAAGCAATGGGGCTCCTAAGGTCGGTGAAGGCTCTGATTACCAACTTGTAACGCCCTTGATGCGGCTATATCTCCCACGTGTCGAAGCACGACTTAGAGGCATAACCGCATTGAAAGCAATGTCGCAAGTGAGGTAATGTTTGCAAACAACCCATGTAATACAATAGGGAAAAAGATACATAGTTGGCTTACAATCGCCACTTCACACAATTACATGAATAAAGCATTACATCATTCAAATACAATCAAGGTCCGACTAAGGAACCAAAATAAAAGAAGAACCCCAAATGCGACAATGGTCCCCGATCGACCCCAACTGGGCTCCACTACTGATCAACTAGAGCGAAACAACAAAAAGGACAAGATCTTCTTCGAGCTCCTCCTGAGCTTGGTAGCGTCATCTGCACGGACTCATCGGCACCTGCAAACTGGTTTTGGAAGTATCTGTGAGCCACGGGGACTCAACAATCTCGCACCCTCGCGATCAAGACTATTTAAGCTTATGGGTAAGGTAAAGTTATGAGGTGGAGCTGCAGCAAGCGACTAGCATATATGGTGGTTAACATACGCAAAAGAGAGCGGGAAGAGAAGGCAAAGCACGGTCGATAAAAGTATGATCAAGGAGTGATCCTATAACAACCTACGTCAAGCATAACTCCAACAACCGGGTTCACTTCCCGGACCCCGCCGGAAAGAGACCATCACGGTTACACACGCGGTTGATTCATTTTAATTAAGGTCGACTTTAGGTTTTCTACAACCGGACATTAACAAATTCCCATCTGCCCATAACCGCGGGCACGGCTTTCGAAAGTTCAAATCCCTGCAGGGGTGTCCCAACTTAGCCCATCACAAGCTCTCACGGTCAACGAAGGAATAGACCTCCTCCCGAGACATTCCGATCAGACTCGGTATCCCGGTACTACAAGACATCCTCGACAATGGTAAAACAAGTCCAGCAAGACCACCCGCTGTGCCGACAAATCCCGTTAGGAGCTGCACATATCTCGTTCTCAGGGCACACCGGATAAGCTAAGTGTACAGGAGCCGACGTAACCCAAGTTGCCAAGGGATGGCCCTGCATGGTGCTCTGGGTTGGACCAACACTCAGAGGAGCACTGGCCCGGGGGTTTAAAATAAAGATGACCCTTGGGCTGGCCTAACCCAAGGGAAAAAGAGGCTAGGTGGCAAATGGTAAAACCAATGTTGGGCCTTGCTGGAGGAGTTTTATTCAAAGCAAACTGTCAAGGGGTTCCCATTATAACCCAACCGCATAAGGAACGCAAAATCCGGGAACATAACACCGATATGACGGAAACTAGGGCGGCAAGAGTGGAACAAAACACCAAGCATAAGGCCGAGCCTTCCACCCTTTACCAAGTATATAGATGCATTAATTAAATAAGATATATTGTGATATCCCAACAAAATATCCATGTTCCAAACATGGAACAAGCTCCAATCTTCACTTGCAACTAACAACGCTATAAGAGGGGCTGAGCAAAGCGGTAACATAGCCAAACAACGGTTTGCTAGGACAAGGTGGGTTAGAGGCTTGGTTCAACAATATGGGAGGCATGATAAGCAAGTGGTAGGTATCGCAGCATAGGCATAGCAAAAGAGCGAGCAACTAGCAAGCAAAGATAGAAGTGATTTCGAGGGTATGATCATCTTGCCTGAAATACCGCAAGGAAGAAGAATGAGTCCATGAAGAAGACAAACAGACGTAGACGAACGGGTCCTCACAAACGCGATGTTACCGGAACCAACCCAAAGAAGCAACACCGGAAAGAAGCACACAACATAGTAAACAACCCTCACATAATCATGGCATGATGCACAAACAAGTATGATGCATGTCCGGATTAAAGAGGCATGCCATGGCAAGGTGCACAAGCAATCCTACAAATTAAGTGGAGCTCAATATGCAACTCCGTTGCATATTGACCGAACACCACATCAATTATTTAGTTCACTCTCGGTTAGGTACCCAACAATATTAAATGTTGTTAAACATGGAAAGAGGTGAAGCATAATAAAACTATACCATCTAAATAATTTAAATGGGGCCGGATATAACAAACAACAAATCCGGTAAATCCCCATATGCAATTAGCAAATTGATGGAAACAACAAATATAATCATTTTCAATGTTGTTATTATGATGCGAATGACATATGCAAGTTTTAAGCGATTTTTATGAAAATGTTGACATGAGCATGTTATGAAGCATTTGTCACCGTGGTGGAAGAAAGGGGTGCTACAGCAACGAATCCGAAAATGATGCCACGGCAACATATCGGTTCCGGTAGCTCATGGAGATACCGGTGCAAAAGGAAGCGTGCGGATGTGCGAAACATGCTAGAGATGGTGTGGGTGCTCCCGACTACTGGGTTCCCACGGGTTAATGGCATGGAAACGAGTGACAATTCGGACACGGTGCAAACACAAGCATCTCATACATCACACAACATTCGTTCACGGGCGTCCTCTCGGGTTATACCTTCAAAGCATGCAAACAGTACGGTTCGAGTTCGTCGAGGGAAGTAGTCGTTCCGCGATGGTGGAGGAAGTAGTGGTACAATTGGTCCTCGCCGGTAGTGGCACACGTTCGTTTAAAAGAGGTACTTGACGCATCCGACGTTTCTGAAGACGACGGTAGTGGAACTTGGTGAATCTGAGGTCTTTGAGGTCGATGGTAGTTGTACATCTCATAAAGGAACTTGACGGATCCGAGGACTCCGGGCGTCGTGGTACTTCTCGAAATCCTCATCGGATGTAATTGAACATTTCAAAACGGAACTTGGCGCGTCCAAAATTTGCGGGCGTCGGTGTCCAACATGACAAACAAACCGGCCGCAACCGAAGGCAGCAGGGCTTATAGTTGTTGTGCTCGCGGAAGATGCCAGGGATTCAACGCGGGGCTGGTTATGGCCTAACGCAGCAGAGGGCACGACGAAGGGATGGCACGACCCGGTTGGCCGAGGAGGTCGATGGCGGACATGCTCCAGCGGCCCCGGTCGCTGGCAGCAGGGGTGTGAGTCGAGCGGCAGCCCCCTGGTGGTCGCAGCCGACGGCGTGCAGAAGAGTAGCGGCAGCAGGGCGCGGTTGCCGTGGTGTGGCAACGCAGCAGTGAGGGCACGAGGTCGAGCTCCTGGTGCTCGACGAAGACGGCATGGAGGAAGAGGGGCCCGGCAGGGAAAACGATGAAGGAGGGGACGGCGGAGCTCGCTGATGAGGCGCCGAGCAGCCGCGAGGAGGAGAAGGGAGCAGGGGCACTCCAGATGTGGAGTGGCGCCTGGTCGGGGGCGCGCCATGGCGAGGCGAGCAGGAGGCGAATGCTGGCTCGCTGGAGAAGGTGGAGAGGGAGGCCGCGGCGGCCCGAGGAGTAGATGGCGACGGGCGGCGGCGTCTGCGATGGAGGGATTGACGGGAAGAGGAAAAAGGGATCGGGAGAGAGAGATCGAGTGGATCAGGCTCGGCTGTGTGCGCCTGCGACGCTCTCCTGGCGGCGCTTGGAAGCACGAAGGAGGAGGAGGGGGTTCGAGGGAGATGGGCTAGATTTAGGTGGGAGTGGGGCGCTGGGCCTTAGGAGGGGGATGGGCCGGCGCATTGGGAAAGGATGGCCTAGTGGGAGTGGGCGCTGGGAGGCCCAGCTGGTCTGGACTGGGGCCTCAACTCTCTCTCTCTCTCTCAACTTATTTCTAAAATAGAAAAAAAAAGAAGAGAAGAAAAAGAAAGGAGGTGTTGGGGAAGAAGTTGGACACGCGGATAATTTTCCCGAACTCACAAAAATGTGCTTATTCCAAGAAAATAGAAAAAGCCATGATTGAAAGATTTAAATTCAAACTCATTTGATTTAAATTCAAATGATTTGAATAGGAAGAGAGGGTTGGGAAGGTCCAAAAATGTTCGGATTTTCGATGGAGCTCCGAAATATGATGAAAGAATATATGTCAAGGTTGGAAACCAAGAATTAAGATAACAAAGGCATTGGGATAATATGCAAGTGTGTTATGGTGATTTCCAAATGAAAGAAATATTTAATATAGCTCCCTAATATTGGGACGATATGTTATAAAGAGAAGTCACCCTTCCCTCGATTTAAATAGATCAACCATCTATGCAATTTGTTAGTTGAGTTGAGATGCAAAGGTTAATGACATGATGGCATGATGACATGATGCAATGCACAAAAATAAAAGGGCAGGCACAAATGAAACACACGGCGAAACCCGAAATATATGGAGGCATCTGAAGCTCCGGTCTTGGGGCGTCACATGTGTGAACACGATCTAGTAAAGGTAGCGGTGAGAGGCCATGTAGGAGTACATGGTGGGTTGTCTTATTGAAACCATCCTTAGGAACTGAGTTCTGTTTTGTGATCCATGAGCAGTTACTACCATGCATTGGAATGCTTAACTGCCCCTCTCGACTTATTAGTCAACCTGATCTCTATCCAGGAGTTGCAACTAGTTTCTGGTGTTTGTAGGTAGTGTTAGTAGTGTACCAAGTGGCACTTGGTACAGGTGGGCTTGGGACAGACTAGGCACCATGGCCGGGTATACCAAGCGTCGCTCGTTTGGTGGGCTTGGAACCTTGTACACATCGTTTGAGGTCGTGAGCGACACCCCGGCTAGATCTCCTTGCAAATGGAACCCGAATAGGCTATAAACCTGGAATAAAGACATGTGTGGTTAGTCAGGTCGTGGTCGACTCCCTCGCCAGGCTTCCGCTTGAAGGTTGCTGATATACACGACGTGTACATGGTGGTAAGTGGCGAGATCGTGTGTGAAGAAGTACACCCCTACAGGGTTATAAATGATCTATTCGAATAGCCGCGTCCACGGTAAAGGACTTTTGGGTTGCCTGTACAGTTCATAGACAAGTGAAAGTGGATACTCTAAAATGCACAAGATAAGCGTGAGTGCTATGGATGGCATCCTCGTAGGGAGACGGGAGCGGATCCACAATATTGTATTGATTGGTGAATATGTGGACTCGTGTGCGCCACCTCAAAATAGTTACTTGCAGTAGTAGTTCAGGTTAGCCACTGAGTCAAAGCTCGCTTGTTCTAGTTAAACCCCACCATCCCTTTGTTGATAATGATGCATATGTAGTTAGTTTTGATGTAAGTCTTGCTGGGTACATTTGTACTCATGTTTGCTTAATTTATGTTTTTGCAGAGAGACTTCAGTCTCACAAGTTAAGCTTCCGTATGTGCTTGTTGCTTGTATGCTCTGTATGTTGGGTCATGAGACCCATGTTTGTAATATCTGGCTCTTCGGTGCCTAATGAATAAATACTCTGAGTCGTAGAGTCTTGTTGTGATGCCATGTTGTATTTGCACATATCGATCATATTGTGTGTATGATTGAAATGCTTGGTATGTGTGGGATCCGACAACCTAGTTGTCTATCCTTGGTAGCCTCTCTTATGGGGAAATGTAGTCTGGTGCTTCCACTGAGCCATGGTAGTCTGCTACAGCCCGGTTTACCGGAGTCCTGGTAGCCTAGTAACTACTGCTCCGGAACACTTAGACTGGCCAGCATGTGATCCACTTCGTTCCTGTGTCTGTCCCTTCGGGGAAATGTCACGCGGTGACTTCCGGAGTCCTGGTAGCCCGCTACAGCCCAGGTTCTGGAGTCCTGTTAGCCCAGTGGCTACAGCCCGGATTCACACGCTGATGACCGACACATTCGATGCTGGTTCTTGTATGCATGTCCCTGTAAGTTAGTGCCACTTTGGGTTCATGACTAGTCATGTCGGCCCGGGTTCTTTGTCATATGGATGCTAGCGACACTATCATATACATGAGCCAAAAGGCATAAAAGGTCCCGGCCAGGTAAGGTGGCACCCGTGGAATACCGTGCGAGAGGCTGCAAAGTGATATGATGTGTTACACGCTAGATCAGTGTGACTTAGGATCGGGGTCCTGACAGCTTTAGTATCAGAGCCTGAATGCATGTAGGATTACCAAGCCAAACTGGTCGAAGTTGACTCTAGAAATGCTTTAGTTATATATAGGGGAATTGATTGTGGGAAGGAACGTAAGGCTCTTTTTACTTCTTTAACTTATGGCCTTCTGATCTGAGTCATCCTATCTTTTCTACGGGGTTAAGGAACTAGGCTTTCTCTTCTTCAATCAGGATCACATGTTACTAATCCGTAGATTTATAGAATTGTTGAATTCAAGTCTCAATTGAGTTTCTAGTATTTCTGTGTGTTAACAGTTGGTCTCGGAACCTTGATTTTGTGCTGTTGTGTGGTTATGCCACCATTTTGTAGGATGTCTCAAATCCTTCTGAGCATTTACAGCCGTTATGTTGTCCGAGTTGTCCCGGGTTTCTAAATAGTCTGATGCAATTGTAAATCCCTTCTTCCTGTTCCGATGTTCCTTTGGGCCAGATTAACCACACTAATTGCTGAGTTGAGGTACTCTATTGCCTCGGTATATATGTTGGAGCTATTATTATGACCCTAGGTGTCTTAGAGAACCACCCAGTAATATGGCCATGTTTTGGGTTCCCATTGTGATGATTCTGGCCGTCATTCTCGAAAGCATCCCGTGATGCCATTTAGTTAGTAGGCCTTCTATTTCTGGGTTCTTAAGCCCGAGATTCACTCTACTTACCTCTTGTTGATAGTGTTGCTCGTACCTTTAGGATATTAGTAACCTTGTGATAGTCCTCGAGGCCCGTGGTATCTCATTCTTCCTATACCATGAACCATCATGGCAGAAGTTCTTTTGAACTAAAAGATCACAACCAGGGTGCTCTTGAGGAGTACTCCATTCTTATTGTGACTCTGCCAGTTCTACCTTTCTGCATGAGTTATCTAGAAGAAATATATTGAACTTGTTTAGCATGCTAACCCATGCATCCACAACTCATAAAATTATATGTCCTTTGAGTTGTTCGCTTTAGTTGTTTTCTGACCTTCGTCTATCAATTGATAGCCAAGAGTATGTGTGCATTCGTGTTCAGCGATGCCTTTCCTCTTGTGGTCTGTCAAGCCATTCTATTCCGGAATGACTAGGAGAAAAAAACTCCAGTACCTCATCCATATCTAGTATTGGTTCAAAGCAATTGTATTCCGCAGATCAAATTGCCAATCCAGCCTTTGATCTATTCTACCTTGGTATATTACCATCTTTATGTCAGGAATGTCATGGGAATTGCACCACCTCCTATGAACTATTGATAAAGTGATACCTCTCACCATCATTGTTCATTCTTCAGTCTTCGTGTTATTGTAACCGGAATTCCGACAAGTGAACTGTGATGTATGAAATCAATACTCCTAGCAACCATGTTGCTTGGTAGTTAATGGACAATACTCTCATTCTTAGCGTGCTGGTTATTGAGTCATCATCCTAAGAATGATTGTGCTACCTAGTCCTTCTTTGTGGTGCACTCTTCGATCCATGAGTTAGGATTGTGCCAATCCCTCACTTATTTGATCATATCATCTTGCCCTGAAAAACAGGATTATTCCCGAGCCAAATAACATATCGGTGGTTCATGATTTTCTGAATATCCTCTCGGAAGTATCACCAGGTTGTCCCCTGACCGTTATGCTGAGCTCGTGATCAAGTTGGTTTCTTGTAAACCACCCCTTCTCCAAGAATCTGTGTTGGGTATCCTTGAGCTAGCTGGTTGAGCTAGACAACAACTTGGAGAGTTGGAAGATAAAAGCTTTGTCTAACTTAGTTCATCTCAAGGGATATCTTTTCGTGTGTGTGTGTGTGTGTTGAAGAATGGTGATATCTTTATTGATTGGTCCTAATGATAAGTTGTTGGATCTATTATGTTGTCAAAACTTTGATTTGAGTGTGGGCTATTGTCAAATCAACTCAGAACCAATGATATCCATAATGTTGTCTTACTCGCGGTTGTTCATCGAGCATACACCATTATATCTTTTGGTCTGACCAATACTATGTCCTTTTTCACATAATTATGGAATTCCATTTATATGGTCATCACGATGACTTGTTGTTGAGCCCATCGGCAACATTCTTATCTTCTCCATGATTCCTGTTGAACATCAAGCTAGTGTTGGAAACTTTTCTAAGCATTATCTTCATGTCCCGTTCATGAAGTACATGTTTGGTGTAAAAAGTAACTTTCTCCAAGTTCACGTGCATTAGGTGCAAGTTGCCGTCGTGAACTTGAGAAAGATTGTTTTTGCTTTCTCCAGAATCATCCCAAGTGAGTTATGCATGTGTGAATGTATTCTATGGTATGGTAGATTAATTACCTCCACTCCATATGTATTCCCTAGTACACCAAGCCACTGATTGATTTGTTTAAGGAGAATAAGTTCCTTCTTAGGAGCATGCCTTATGAAAGGACTTCGTTATCCTTGATGATGGTTCCCAACTAGGACTCGATAGTGTTTCATTGTAAGATTACTATGTGGTCATGCTTGTCTGGGACAACATGTTCACATGTGTTTAGCAGAACCAGCTCATGTTTTGGAGCTTACTACCATAGTCCATTTCCCGAGAATCTTGCAATGTCATCTCGTCGATTTTGTTGCTACCTTCCTTTTTCCAGACATGCTGTCTAAAATATTCCATTACCAACCAGATCTGAATCTCAGGCAGATATGATGGTTGGATCATTCCCAACATTTGCATTTTGTTCCCAGCTTGCACCACCATTGTGCCAATTTACCATGGGCTACCCACTCAATAATTGTTGTTCCAGATCATCTTCATAAGTGGTCCTACCATGGGTCCCATCCATTTCCGACGATAAGCAAAAATCATCCATTGCGTTGTCTTCAACAAGGTAGTCCACATCATCCATTCTAGTTTGAGTATGACACTCTTTCGAACTCCGTCAAATGATCGGTTGTGATTTTCCTTAGGCTGGTATAGAGAGTTTTAATGATCATGATATCAAAATTAATTCTTTTTGACACTTAAGGGAATAATTCTACGAGTCACCTCCCCTAAGGTGCCCCGCTTTGGTGTTAAGGGCAAGTTAACTCCTCGCTACTTCGAAACGCATCCACCATTCTGTTAAGCATGGAGTTGTTGCATACCAAATTGAACCTCCGTCATACACCTTCCATCAACTTTTATATGTGTTTTGTGTCTCATCTCGAGAGAAGTTATCGTGTCTCATTCCATGAGTTGATCGTGAGTTGCTCGATCTTCAAGAAGATCGGTTCTTGTGGAGTTTCTTTTTGTCGTCATCATGTTAGATGAAGATCTTGAAGGCAAAGACGTCAAAGATCAATATGATGCAATAATCAGCATCTTTGAGAAGGGCAGTTGGATCATGAAGATTAGGATAGTTCGAGTCCCCTCTTCTCTTTTACCCTACACTTGAATCTCGGGATGAGATTCTTGTTTAGTGGGGGCGAGTTGTCACACCCTAGCTTCTGGTGCTGCCTAGTGTTTGCGTCTTGCTGGCATCATGTTTAACTTTCATGGAAATTTGAAATGGGCATGGTCAAACCCTAGCATCAAATGGAATCCAAATAGGTTCAAGTAAAATCTTTTTCAATGATTTCAAAATGCCCTTCAAAAATGTTCATCATTTCTGGATCAAGGTGGAAGCATCTACCAAAAATGGTTCACATTTTTGCAGGACATATTTGGACTATGAATTAATTCAATCATGTTTGAATTGGAGCTATTTTAATGATATATATATTTTAGATGCTCCAAAAATATTGTAAATTCTTAAGGCTCACTGAAATAATTCAGAAAAAACCCATAATTATTTCCAGGATTTTATGAAATGGTTTAGTATTATTACTAAATCAAAACAAAAAATAGAAAAAGAAAAGAATAAGGAAGACAGAAATCTCACCTCGGCCTTACCTGGCAGAAGAGGCCGAGCCCACTAGGGGCTGAGTGGTCTTCTTCCTCCTGCCAGGAGGACAAACAGGTGTGTGGCGTGCGCGCCGAGGACGCCCTGCCACCTCCTGCTTCAGCCGCGCACCCCGAACCCCTCCAGACATGCCACGGAGACGACAGCTCCCCCTCTTGCTTTCCCCCTCTCTCTGGTTGCCTCCCTCTTCTCTGTCCCTTGCACGCGCAACCACCAAGCGCCTCGCAGCGCGCCGATGAACACCGCCGCGGCCACCAGCTACCACATGCCTGGCCGATGCGCCAGTACACTCCTTCTTTTCATCCTCGACCTCCTCACCGACCCAAGCATCGCCGGACGACCCGCATCGCCGTCCCTGCCATCGTGTTCGAGCTTCGACACCGGCGCTCGATTCTGTCGATTCGCAGTAACCTGGTCGTCCCCGACCTCGACTACGATGCCATCGGATACGCTATGAGCCCCGAGTCGTTCTCCCCCTAATCTCGTCGTCAATACCCTCCTCTGAACCCCGCTAGCCAACGCGTCTGAGAGCTCCCGCCGCCGGCCATCTTCACCTCCGTGGCTAGAGCAACCACACGTCGCACCTGAGAACATAGGCGTTCTCAGTGCCTCCCTAGGAAGTCACAGACCACACTAGCTCGATCTGAGATGCGTTGTAGCGCCTAACCCGCTGATGCCCGAGCTCCGATCGCCGCATACCTCACCGTCGGCGCTATTTCCGGCCACTTCAGGTCGCACCACTTGCACCGTTGGATGTGTGCGAGCACCTGGAACCCACAGAGCCTCTCCGCCCGGCGTTTGGTCGCCGGAGGGCGAAACCCGCAGCCCTCCACCGTCGCGGCACCTCGCCGGTGGCCTAACTCCGGCTAAACTCGGATTAGCACTAATGACCATGCTAATCCCCCAACTAGTCAATGGCATATGGGCCCCATGCCCTTAATTAACCACGGTTAATTCCTGTTTAGTTTATTTTAATCACAGTGGCCCCACGCGTCAGAATTAACCATGCTGACGTCGCCCTTGACCGGCTCCACGTGTCAGCGACCCTAACCAGCACTGGGTCACTGACCGATGGGTCCCACAGGTCAGGTTTGACCTGGACCGGCCCTGTTGATTTGCTGACGTCGGCATGACGCAATGATGGCAATGTAATCATTTTCCTGGATTATTTCTAATTCTAAATGATTTGGAAATTCCAGAAAATGTTTAATACTTCTAAAAATCATAGAAAATAATCTGTAACTCAGATTGAAAAGATTTATATATGAAAAATGATTAGAAAAATCCAATCTATCCATTTGTTCCGTTTTCATGCATGTTTGAACAACCTAAGGTTGATGTATATGACAATTTGCATAATTGGTATTTAAATAATCACATATGGAGTTTGAATTTGAACCTTTGGTTCAAACCATCTTCATTTAATCTGGTTGCTAGTTGCATTAGCTCAATCAACAACATATTGCCATGTCACATTCATGCATCATATTGTTGCATTGCATTGATTGTGTTCTTTCTTTGTTGCCGGTGTTTGTCCCCTCTTAGTAGACGTGGTTCCGGCGATGAGATCGATGACACCGATGAAGAACTATACTATGTTCAGAAGTGCCAGGCAAGCAAAACCCCCTTCTTCATTCCGATACAATCCCACTCTCTCGCTTCTGCTCTCTTTTACTGCATTAGGACAACAACGATTCAACTGTTACATGATGCGGTAGTTGAACCCCTTTCCTATTGTCACACCCTAGCTAGTCATGCATTAGAGTGTTGCATCATGTTTACTCATTCATCAGAAACTTGAAATGGGGATGACAGAACCCCCAGTCCCCTCTGAACCCAACTAGGGTTTACTAAAATAATTTTCAATGAACCTGAAATGCCCTTCTAAAATGCCCATCATTTTTGCCTTGGTTCAGAACCTCTGCCAAAAGTGGTGCACATTTTTCTAGGCCATCCTAGGGTTTTTGAATTAAATCATAGATATTTGAATTTGGGCATTTAAAATAATATAAAATATTTAAATGCTCAAATATCTCCAAACTAAAATGTTTCATGTTGGAAATAATCCAACTATGGACCAGGAGTAGTTTGGTGATTTTTGGAGTTGCCTAGGTATTTTATTTAACTCAACAAAGTTGCAGGTATATTAAATAAAAAACAGAAACAGAATATAAAAAAAGGAGTAGACTTACCTGGACCTACCTGCCCAGCCCAGCCGGCCCAGCACTGTGCTGGCCCATGCCAGCCAGCTGCTTCCCCTTGCCAGAGCAGGCAGGGAGGTGAGCATGGCGCGCCCGAGCTCGCCACGCACCACCCAGCCTCTCTGCATCGCCCTGGTCGCCGTTGCGCCGCGTGGATCGTCTTCTGGTCGTCGCCCCGACCTCGCCGACACCCCATTCACTCTCCCCCGGCTCTCCCTCGCTCTCTCTCCCGCCGACCGAACACCACCGTCGCCGCCGTTCGCCATAGCCACCATCTCCGGCCACCCCTCGCTCCTCTGACCAGCTCAGGAGCTCCGCCTCGACTCCCTCTTCCTCCCCACCGCTCCACGGGTCCCCGGAAGCCCTGCATCGCCGCCACGTCGCCGTTCCCCTCTTCGGACTCCGACCACCGTCGCCGTCAAATTCGTCGTCTCCGGCGCGTCCCCGAGCCCGCTTCGACGCCCACTGCAACCGCGGTGAGCCCCCGGAGCGTTTCCCCCTTCTTCCCTGGTCTCCCCCGACCTCTAGGCCCTAGCCCCACCTCGACCGAGAGCTCCACGCCGCCGGCGATGTCGCCGTCGTGGCCACGGTCGCCGTAGCGCCCAACCGAGCACACCATCGTGCTCCACACATCACCAGGAGCACGTAGAACGCACCAACGCCTCCCCAAACCCCCTGCAACACTGATCCCGACCGCACCCGAACTCCGGCCGCCGCTGCCGAGCTCGCCGCCGTCGACTCCGGCCACCCCGACCCCAACGGACTCCGCCAAGAGCTGCGGGTTGTCCTCAGCTCCACTCCGGTGGCCTCCGCGGTCCATTTGGTGGTCGAAACGACCAAAACCACTCTCGCCGCCGCGCTGATGGTCGCCGCCGGCCAGAACTCCGGCGGGCTGACGTGGCCTAGTTAATTAGTCACTAACCCCCCACCTACTGACGCTGACAAGTGGGCCCCAGGGCCTAGTCAAAGCTAACCAGCCCGGGTCAACGCGGGATTAGCCCCTGTGTCACTGACGTGTGGACCCCACACGTCAGGTTTGACCCGAGCCAGCCCTGTTGACCTGCTGATGCCACTGTGACGTCAGGCTGACGCAGTAATTGAATTTCTGGATTTAATTTAAATCAGGAAATTCCAGAAAATTAATTAAACTTCAAAAATTCATAACTTTTATTCTGTAACTCCAAATTGGACAAATTATATATGAAAAATGATCAGAAAAATCCAATCTATCCATCTGTACTATTTTCATGCATGATCAAACAAGTTAAATTGATGTTTTAATCAGAACAAGGAAAAGCACTTTAAAAGGCCATATTGAATTTGAAATTTGAATCTTTGATTCAAATTTGTTCAAACACATCTGGTTTTAGTTGCATTAGCCCAACACACTCATATTGCCATGTTTCATGCATGCATCATATTGTTGCATATTGTTTGGTGATGTTTGTGTATCGCTGTCCTTTGCGACAGGATCGGTTCCCGAGGAGTACCGTGATTACCCTAACGAAGAACCGTATCCGTGCAACGAACCATCAGGCAAGCAACCAACCATTTGATCATATCGATACAATCCCATGTTCTCGCTCCTGCTCTCTTTTACTGCATTAAGACAACGCGATTCAAACTGCTGTGTGCTACGGTAGTTGAACCCATTTCCTCTGCATGACCTGTCATTGCCACAGTAACTAGATGAAACCCACTAGCATGTGTAGGAGTTGATTGAGCCATATGTATGTGTTGTTCCTACCTTGCTATGCCTGCTATGCTTAGAGTCGTGTCAGGTCTGGTTCATCTGGGTGATGGGCTAGAGTGAAATGATTATGTCGGTAATGAGAGTGGTGTGGTGAACACGATTTGATAAAGGTATCGATGAGAGGCCATGTAGGAGTACATGGTGGGTTGTTTCATTGAAGCCGACCTTAAGCACTGAGATCTGTATGTGTGATTTAAGAATCAGCTACTACCATACATTGGGCCCTGAAACATGACCCCGCTCGACTTCTTATTCACCCTAGCTCTCTGTCCAGGAGTTGCAAGTAGTTTCTGGTGTTTGTAGCCTACTGGAGGCCGTGGACAGCGCTGACCGTAGGGGTGGGCTGTGATGCGGTAGGTACGTGGCCGGGTGTACCGAATACCCGTTAGGTATCTCGGGAACCCTGTTCACATCGTTCGGGGCCGTATGGGAAACCTCGGCCGGACTCCCTGCGGATGGAACCTGAATAGGCGATAAACCTGGACTAGAGGCTTAAGTGTTTAGGTAGGTCGTGGTCTACACCCACGTCGGCTTTCGCTTGAAGTCTGCCGAGCACATGTCGTGTGCAGACGCTAAGTGGTGGAAACATGTATGAAGAAGTACACCCCTGCAGGGTTAACATGATCTATTCGAATAGCCGCGTCCGCGGTAAAGGACTACTTGGTTGCCTATACAGTTCATAGACAAGTAAATGGAAACTATTAAAAGCCTCAAGATAAGTGTGAGTGCCGAGGATGGCTCTTCCGTAGGAAGACGGAGGTGGATCCTCGGTAGTGTATTGAAGTGGTGAGTAGTGGACTCGTGTGCGCAAAACATTTCAACTTGGAGTATCGTAGGATAGCCTAGCCAAGAGTCAAAGCTGGCTTGCTGCAATAACTCCACCAACCCTTCTTGATACTATGCATGTATGTAGGATCTGATGTAAGTCTTGCTGAGTACCTTTGTACTCATGTTGCTATAATCTACATTTTTACAGAAGACGCTGCAACCCCTTCTGATGGGTTCTATGTAGACGTTGACATCAACGAGTAGGCTAAAGACCCAGGTGGTGACCCTGAGCTTGTGAAGGACCACGTAGTATAGCTAGGCTTTCCAAGCCTCTTTTATTTTACTAGTTGTCTGTACCCAGACAAGTACTTCCGCTGTTGGCTTGTATGACTGTATGACTTGTATGTTGGGTCGTGAGACCCGTACCTTTGTGTATGTTATGTATGGCTCCTGAGCCTTAAATAAAGTACTTGTGTCATAGAGTCATGTTGTGATGCTTCGTTGTATTTGCACATATCGAGCATATTGTGTGTATGATTGAAATGCTTGGTATGTGTGGGATCTGACTATCTAGTTGTTTATCTTTAGTAGCCTCTCTTACCGGGAAATGTCTCCTAGTGTTACCGCTGAGCCATGGTAGCTTGCTACTGCTCTGGAACACTTAGGCTGGCCGGCATGTGTCCTTCTTCGTTCCTGTGTCTGTCCCTTCGGGGAAATGTCACGCTTTGAGTACCGGAGTCCTGTTAGCCCGCTACAGCCCGGTTTACCGGAGTCCTGCTAGCCCAGTGCTACAGCCCGGACCCACTTGCTGATGACCGACACGTTCGAAGCTGGGTCATGGATGCCTGTCCCTGTAAGTCTGTGCCACTTTGGGTTTACGACTAGTCATGTCAGCCCGGGCTCTTTATCATATGGATGCTAGCGACACTATCATATACGTGAGCCAAAAGGCGCAAACGGTCCCGGGAAAAGGTAAGACGACACCCGTGGGGATACCGTGCGTGAGGCCGCAAAGTGATATGAGGTGTTACCAGCTAGATCGATGTGACATCGAGTCGGGGTCCTGACAGCGTTGGCATCAGAGCCGGACTGCCTGTAGGTTCTCCAAGCCAAACTGGTCGATGTTGAGTCTAGAAATTCTTTAGTTATATGTAGGGGAATTGTTTGTGGGTTGGAACGTAAGGCTCTTTTTACTCCTTATATCTTATGACTTTCTGATCTGAGTCAGTCCATTCTTCCACCGGGGGTTAAGGAATTAGGATCTGTTCTCTCTATCAGGATCACGTGTTACTAATCAGTAGTACCTTATAAGTTTGATGGTTACAAGCCTAGTTCAGTTCTACTACCACATTATGTTGCCAGAATGGTTTCAGAACTTTGATATGATGATGTTGAGTGTGTACGAAATCCTTTGTCAAATGTCTCAATATCCTTTTTGAGCATTTACAGCTGTTATGCTGCCGAAATTTTGCTAGAAATTCTAATGCCTTTGCATTATGATTATGCTTTCAGATGGCCACTCGCGACCTCAATCAAGTGGTTCGCCTGACTCGATGCCTAGATGTACCCGGCCATACTGCTAAGTTGGTCAGGGTAATGACTGAGGCTGGATACCGCTGGTATCCTGAGTACACGGTCGAAGAGCAATTCCGAGATTTAATCAAAGCCAGTATCTCTGCACTGTCAGGATATTTCCATCTTATCCTGGATCCACCGAGCCTCTTCACTGCTCCTATGGACTCGGGGTTACTATTGAGATGGCTGTGCAGGATGCCGCCTACTCTATGATGACCATTATGCGAGTCAGATCTGGTTTATTTCGGGACTCTGATTTCCGGTATATGCCAGGATCACTTCCGGGAGCACAAGGGTATCTCCAGGCTATCTATGCTGACTCCACTCAGGAGGATTCACGGACTCGCACCACTGCTGAGATGCTCGAGGATAAGGACCGTGAAAATCGGGCCTTAAGGTTAGAGCTCTTCAATACCCGTGCTGACCACTGGGCCACTTTGACTCGGTTCGCACCGGCGGTGCAAGCTGGATATTCAGATATGCGCGATCTCTATCCTGTGAGATCTGCTCTGCCAGACGTGATGGTTTGGCGTGATGTAGGAGGCATCACCCCACCTCGCGGTCCCCGCAGGCCACCGTTTGTTGGTCCACGACCTCATCCTAGCCCCTATGGTCCACAAGCTCCGCGAGATCGTCTGTTTCCGGATGAACATGTTGAGCTTCCAGGCTATGGAGGTGACTTCTACGAGGACTACTACGGATCGGTCTGAGTTAGTGGTAGTATCACTAGTTCGCACTAGCTGTGTCGTCTATCGTCCCGCGTGACTCGTGGGATATGACCTAGTTTGTACTCTTTCCGGAGTGTAGAAAAATAATGTATAGGAGCTTGGAATGCCTCCGATGAGATGTAATCCTCTTTTCACCGTATTAGTACTTTGCTTGGTCTTGTACTAAACCTTGTATGGTGTGTATGACGATGGAATAAAGAAGCAGTTTCTGTATCTACCATGTCATACGGATGATCATCTTGCATTCCGAGTTATTCCTTACATTATGTATCCTATGTCGGAATTTTATCATTCTGACTAAATCATTGTCTTGTTTACCTAGGATGGTCAACACGCGCGCCAACCCTGCTTCTCAAGAGCAGGCCGAAGGCAGTGAAGCCAGGAATGAAAATCTG
This sequence comes from Triticum aestivum, assembly GCF_018294505.1. Taxonomy (NCBI): domain Eukaryota; kingdom Viridiplantae; phylum Streptophyta; class Magnoliopsida; order Poales; family Poaceae; genus Triticum; species Triticum aestivum. The sequence goes on from NC_057809.1 coordinate 334,591,484, forward strand.
CCTCATCCTCCTTCACTAGCCGAGGTGATGATGGAAGCTGAGAGAAACAAGCGGGAGACAAACCGTTTGTTGGAGCGTATTGAACAGAATACAGCACACCATCAGAGGGCTAACGTGGTGTCACTCAGTGATTTTATCAAATTGCATCCACCCACGTTCCACCACTCCGTCGAGCCTCTCGACGCTGATGACTGGCTTCGCAGTATCTCTCACAAGCTGCGTTCCGCGCTGGTAGCGGAGGCTGACAAGGTCACCTTTGCTGCATATCATCTTGAAGGCCCCGCCAGTCTATGGTGGGAGAATTATGGAGCTATGCGCCCAGCGGGCCATGTCACAACTTGGGCTGAATTCAGCGAGGCTTTCCGTGAACATCACATTCCGGAGGGTCTCATGGACCGTAACGTGAAGAATTTTGCAGTTTCACCCAAGGCCGACTTTCTGTGGATGCTCTATAGCAGGGAGTTTGGTAATCTCGCCCGATATGCAACTGAGGAAGTGTCTACTGACGCCAAGAAGCAAGCAAGGTTCCGTAAGGGCCTTAGTCCTGAGCTTCGCCGCGACCTCCGTCTGCATGAGTGCACATCTTTTTCGAAACTTGTCAACAAAGCCATCAGTGCTGAAACTGGTCAGACTGATTATGACGCAACACGCAAGCATGGACGTGACATGGGTTCCTCATCCGGTGCTGGTCCTCAGAAGCGCCGCGTGTGGGTACCCAACACCGCCCTGCCACCCAGGTTCACACCGAGGCCATCTTTCCAGGCGCCTCGCCCCGTCAACAGTCTGCACCGGCCAAGCCCTATGGGGGTCCAACCAATAATGCTCCTCCACGTACCAGTTCCGTGACTTGTTTCAAGTGTGGGGAATCTGGTCACTATATGCGTGAGTGTCCCCAGACCAACCCCAATCAATCTGCTAAAGCTGTTGGCCGTGGCAAGCCGACAGGGAAAGTGTTTCATGCTAAACCGGTCACCGCTTCACGTGGCCATGTCAACTGTATCTCTGCCGAAGAAGCTCAAGAGGATCCCAACGTCGTTCTCGGTACGCTTCTTGTTAATTGCCACCCGGCATCTGTTCTTTTCGATACAGGAGCCTCTCATTCTTTTATATCTGAAAATTATGCTCGTTTGCATAACGTTGCATTCTGTGACTTGCCATCCACTATGGAAATCTCTACCCCTGGGTCTAGATGGCAGACCTCTAGGGTAAGTTATGGAAATGAAATCCAAGTCGACAGACTTGTTTTCCTTGCATCTTTGATAGCCCTTAAATCTTCAGATATTAATATCATTTTGGGTATGGACTGGATGTCAGCTCATCAAGCCAAAATTGATTGCTTCTCTAGGACTGTTCAACTCACCCATCCTTCGGGAAGATAGTCAATGTCTTGACCCGAATAGCCAAGCGACAATTATATTCTCTTAACGCCAGCCCTTTGCCAGACCTTGAGGACGTTCCGGTAGTCCGTGACTTCCCGGATGTCTTTCCAGAGGAATTGCCAGGTGTTCCACCTGACAGGGATGTTGAGTTCGTAATAGACCTCATCCCGGAACCGTTCCGATTGCTAGAAGACCTTATAAGATGGCACCCCTAGAACTAGCCGAGCTTAAGAAACAACTCGATGAATCCTTGAAAAAGGGTTTCATCCGACCTAGCTCATCTCCGTGGGCTTGCCCCGTCCTATTCGTCAAGAAGAAGGATGGTACGGACCGGATGGTTGTAGATTACCGACCTGTCAATTTGGTCACAATCAAGAACAAATATCCACTTCCCAGGATCAACGACCTGTATGATCAGCTCGCTGGATCCTCAGTCTTCTCCAAGATGGATTTGAGGTTGGGCTACCATCAAATCAAAATCAGAAACGGGGACATTCCTAAAACGGCCTTTGTTACTCGTTATGGCCAATACGAGTACACCGTCATGTCCTTCGGTTTAACCAACGCTCCAGCCACCTTTTCTCGGTTAATGAACTCAATCTTCATGGAGTATTTGGATAAATTCGTCGTAGTTTATCTCGATGATATACTCATCTACTCCAAGAACGAGGAAGAACATGCCGAACATCTAAGGCTAGTGTTGAAGAAACTTCGAGAGCATCGCCTTTATGCCAAATTCTCTAAATGTGAATTCTGGTTGTCAGAAGTGACCTATCTGGGTCATGTAATATCTGGTAAAGGTATTGCTGTTAACCCTGAGCGAGTTCAAGCCGTCCTTGATTGGACTCCACCTGAATCGGTCAAGCAAGTTCGGAGTTTTCTGGGCTTAGCGAGCTATTGCCGTCGCTTTGTCGAGAACTTCTCCAAAGTTGCTAAACCTCTAACCGAACTCCTCAAGAAGGATAAAAAGTTCGAATGGACTCCACAATGTGAGCACAGTTTTCAGGAACTGAAAAGACGCCTGACCTCTGCTCCTGTGCTGGTACCGCCAGACTTCTCCAAGGACTTTGTTATCTACTGCGACGCCTCGCGACAAGGACTAGGTTGCATTCTCATGCAAGATCGACACGTAATTGCTCACGCTTCACGGCAATTGCACCCACATGAGGAGAATTATCCTACTCATGATCTAGAGCTTGCAGCCGTAGTCTATGCACTTAAGACCTGGCGACATTACCTCCTCGGTAATCGTTGCGAAATATTCACTGATCACCAAAGTCTGAAGTACATCTTCACCCAACCGGATTTGAATCTCAGGCAGAGACGTTGGGTTGAGTTGATCACAGACTTCGACTTAGGAATAACCTATACCCCAGGGAAAGCCAACGTCATGGCTGATGCGCTAAGTCGTAAATCTTATTGTAACAACCTGATGTTACAACAAAGTCAACCGCTTCTCCATGAGGAATTTCGGAAGCTTAACCTTCACATTGTACCTCAAGGTTTTCTTTCCACCTTGGTAGCAAAACCTACTCTTACGGATCAAATCATCGCTGCCCAAAAGCGAGATAAGGGAATATCTAAAATCAAAGAGAACATTGCTAGCGGAGGTGCTAGTTGTTTCTCCACAAATGATCATGGTGTTGTGTACTTTGAGAACCGTCTAGTGGTTCCCAAGAACCAGCATCTACGGCAGTTGATCCTTAAGGAGGCTCATGAATCTCCTCTCACCATTCATCCCGGTAGTACTAAGATGTATCAGGACCTACGCCAGAGGTTCTGGTGGACTAGGATGAAGAGAGAAATTGCTCAGTATATTGCAAATTGCGACGTCTGTCGTCGTGTAAAAGCAGAGCATCAACGGCCTGCTGGCACCCTTCAACCCTTAGCTATTCCTGAATGGAAATGGGATAAAATTGGTATGGATTTCATTACCGGTTTTCCCAGGACCAAAAGAGGGAATAATGCTATTTTCGTCGTGGTCGATCGTCTTTCCAAAGTAGCTCATTTCTTACCTGTTCGTGAGAGTATAACCGCTAGTCAGCTGGCAGACTTATACATCTCCCGAATAGTGTCCCTCCATGGTGTTCCTTTGGAAATCAATTCGGATCGAGGAAGTCTTTTCACCTCTCGATTTTGGGAAAGTTTCCAAAATGCTATGGGAACCCGTCTCTCCTTTAGCACCGCTTTCCACCCTCAGTCAAGTGGTCAAGTGGAACGCGTCAACCAAATTCTAGAAGACATGCTTCGAGCCTCTGTTATCTCGTTCGGAATGGACTGGGAGAAGTGCCTTCCATTTGCCGAATTCGCTTACAACAACAGCTATCAATCTAGCTTGGGTAAAGCCCCTTTTGAAGTTCTCTATGGACGACGATGTCGAACACCCCTTAACTGGTCAGAGACCGGGGAAAGACAATTCTTTGGCCCGGATATGATTCAGGAAGCAGAAGAACAAGTTCGTATCGTTCGTGAAAAGTTGAAAACAGCCCAATCCCGTCAAAAGAGTCAATATGACCGAAAGCATAAGGCTATGACTTTCGAGGTTGACGAGAAGGCTTATCTTCGGGTCACCCCTCTGAAGGGAACCCATCGTTTCGGTATCAAAGGCAAATTGGCTCCTCGTTACATTGGACCTTTTCGCATTCTTGCCAAACGAGGAGAAGTTGCCTACCAATTGGAACTACCTCCGCACCTCTCCAGAGTTCACGATGTCTTCCACGTTTCTCAACTCAGGCGTTGCTTCTCGGATCCTATCCGTGAAGTGGACCACGAAACGCTTGATCTCCAAGATGATCTTACATATCGAGAGTACCCCATCCGTATCCTCGATCAAGCCGAACGTACCACGCGACGTCATAACATCAAGTTCCTCAAAGTTCAATGGTCGCACCATTCTGAAGATGAAGCAACTTGGGAAAGGGAGGATCGTCTTCGACTCGAGTATCCCGCCTTCTTCTCGGAGGAACCCAAATCTCGGGACGAGATTCTTTTGAGTGGGGGTGAGTTGTCACACCCTAGCTAGTCATGCATTAGAGTGTTGCATCATGTTTACTCATTCATCAGAAACTTGAAATGGGGATGACAGAACCCCCAGTCCCCTCTGAAACCCAACTAGGGTTTACTAAAATAATTTTCAATGAACCTGAAATGCCCTTCTAAAATGCCCATCATTTTTGCCTTGGTTCAGAACCTCTGCCAAAAGTGGTGCACATTTTTCTAGGCCATCCTAGGGTTTTTGAATTAAATCATAGATATTTGAATTTGGGCATTTAAAATAATATAAAATATTTAAATGCTCAAATATCTCCAAACTAAAATGTTTCATGTTGGAAATAATCCAACTATGGACCAGGAGTAGTTTGGTGATTTTTGGAGTTGCCTAGGTATTTTATTTAACTCAACAAAGTTGCAGGTATATTAAATAAAAAAACAGAAACAGAATATAAAAAAAAGGAGTAGACTTACCTGGACCTACCTGCCCAGCCCAGCCGGCCCAGCACTGTGCTGGCCCATGCCAGCCAGCTGCTTCCCCTTGCCAGAGCAGGCAGGGAGGTGAGCATGGCGCGCCCGAGCTCGCCACGCACCACCCAGCCTCTCTGCATCGCCCTGGTCGCCGTTGCGCCGCGTGGATCGTCTTCTGGTCGTCGCCCCGACCTCGCCGACACCCCATTCACTCTCCCCCGGCTCTCCCTCGCTCTCTCTCCCGCCGACCGAACACCACCGTCGCCGCCGTTCGCCATAGCCACCATCTCCGGCCACCCCTCGCTCCTCTGACCAGCTCAGGAGCTCCGCCTCGACTCCCTCTTCCTCCCCACCGCTCCACGGGTCCCCGGAAGCCCTGCATCGCCGCCACGTCGCCGTTCCCCTCTTTGGACTCCGACCACCGTCGCCGTCAAATTCGTCGTCTCCGGCGCGTCCCCGAGCCCGCTTCGACGCCCACTGCAACCGCGGTGAGCCCCCGGAGCGTTTCCCCCTTCTTCCCTGGTCTCCCCCGACCTCTAGGCCCTAGCCCCACCTCGACCGAGAGCTCCACGCCGCCGGCGATGTCGCCGTCGTGGCCACGGTCGCCGTAGCGCCCAACCGAGCACACCATCGTGCTCCACACATCACCAGGAGCACGTAGAACGCACCAACGCCTCCCCAAACCCCCTGCAACACTGATCCCGACCGCACCCGAACTCCGGCCGCCGCTGCCGAGCTCGCCGCCGTCGACTCCGGCCACCCCGACCCCAACGGACTCCGCCAAGAGCTGCGGGTTGTCCTCAGCTCCACTCCGGTGGCCTCCGCGGTCCATTTGGTGGTCGAAACGACCAAAACCACTCTCGCCGCCGCGCTGATGGTCGCCGCCGGCCAGAACTCCGGCGGGCTGACGTGGCCTAGTTAATTAGTCACTAACCCCCCCACCTACTGACGCTGACAAGTGGGCCCCAGGGCCTAGTCAAAGCTAACCAGCCCGGGTCAACGCGGGATTAGCCCCTGTGTCACTGACGTGTGGACCCCACACGTCAGGTTTGACCCGAGCCAGCCCTGTTGACCTGCTGATGCCACTGTGACGTCAGGCTGACGCAGTAATTGAATTTCTGGATTTAATTTAAATCAGGAAATTCCAGAAAATTAATTAAACTTCAAAAATTCATAACTTTTATTCTGTAACTCCAAATTGGACAAATTATATATGAAAAATGATCAGAAAAATCCAATCTATCCATCTGTACTATTTTCATGCATGATCAAACAAGTTAAATTGATGTTTTAATCAGAACAAGGAAAAGCACTTTAAAAGGCCATATTGAATTTGAAATTTGAATCCTTGATTCAAATTTGTTCAAACACATCTGGTTTTAGTTGCATTAGCCCAACACACTCATATTGCCATGTTTCATGCATGCATCATATTGTTGCATATTGTTTGGTGATGTTTGTGTATCGCTGTCCTTTGCGACAGGATCGGTTCCCGAGGAGTACCGTGATTACCCTAACGAAGAACCGTATCCGTGCAACGAACCATCAGGCAAGCAACCAACCATTTGATCATCTCGATACAATCCCATGTTCTCGCTCCTGCTCTCTTTTACTGCATTAAGACAACGCGATTCAAACTGCTGTGTGCTACGGTAGTTGAACCCATTTCCTCTGCATGACCTGTCATTGCCACAGTAACTAGATGAAACCCACTAGCATGTGTAGGAGTTGATTGAGCCATATGTATGTGTTGTTCCTACCTTGCTATGCCTGCTATGCTTAGAGTCGTGTCAGGTCTGGTTCATCTGGGTGATGGGCTAGAGTGAAATGATTACGTCGGTAATGAGAGTGGTGTGGTGAACACGATTTGATAAAGGTATCGATGAGAGGCCATGTAGGAGTACATGGTGGGTTGTTTCATTGAAGCCGACCTTAAGCACTGAGATCTGTATGTGTGATTTAAGAATCAGCTACTACCATACATTGGGCCCTGAAACATGACCCCGCTCGACTTCTTATTCACCCTAGCTCTCTGTCCAGGAGTTGCAAGTAGTTTCTGGTGTTTGTAGCCTACTGGAGGCCGTGGACAGCGCTGACCGTAGGGGTGGGCTGTGATGCGGTAGGTACGTGGCCGGGTGTACCGAATACCCGTTAGGTATCTCGGGAACCCTGTTCACATCGTTCGGGGCCGTATGGGAAACCTCGGCCGGACTCCCTGCGGATGGAACCTGAATAGGCGATAAACCTGGACTAGAGGCTTAAGTGTTTAGGTAGGTCGTGGTCTACACCCACGTCGGCTTTCGCTTGAAGTCTGCCGAGCACATGTCGTGTGCAGACGCTAAGTGGTGGAAACATGTATGAAGAAGTACACCCCTGCAGGGTTAACATGATCTATTCGAATAGCCGCGTCCGCGGTAAAGGACTACTTGGTTGCCTATACAGTTCATAGACAATGTAAATGGATACTATTAAATGCCTCAAGATAAGTGTGAGTGCCGAGGATGGCTCTTCCGTAGGAAGACGGAGGTGGATCCTCGGTAGTGTATTGAAGTGGTGAGTAGTGGACTCGTGTGCGCAAAACATTTTCAACTTGGAGTATCGTAGGATAGCCTAGCCAAGAGTCAAAGCTGGCTTGCTGCAATAACTCCACCAACCCTTCTTGATACTATGCATGTATGTAGGATCTGATGTAAGTCTTGCTGAGTACCTTTGTACTCATGTTGCTATAATCTACATTTTTTACAGAAGACGCTGCAACCCCTTCTGATGGGTTCTATGTAGACGTTGACATCAACGAGTAGGCTAAAGACCCAGGTGGTGACCCTGAGCTTGTGAAGGACCACGTAGTATAGCTAGGCTTTCCAAGCCTCTTTTATTTTACTAGTTGTCTGTACCCAGACAAAGTACTTCCGCTGTTGGCTTGTATGACTGTATGACTTGTATGTGGGGTCGTGAGACCCGTATCTTTGTGTATGTTATGTATGGCTCGCTGAGCCTTAAATAAAGTACTTGTGTCATAGAGTCATGTTGTGATGCTTCGTTGTATTTGCACATATCGAGCATATTGTGTGTATGATTGAAATGCTTGGTATGTGTGGGATCTGACCATCTAGTTGTTTATCTTTAGTAGCCTCTCTTACCGGGAAATGTCCCCTAGTGTTACCGCTGAGCCATGGTAGCTTGCTACTGCTCTGGAACACTTAGGCTGGCCGGCATGTGTCCTTCTTCGTTCCTGTGTCTGTCCCTTCGGGGAAATGTCACGCTTTGAGTACCGGAGTCCTGTTAGCCCGCTACAGCCCGGTTTACCGGAGTCCTGCTAGCCCAGTGCTACAGCCCGGACCCACTTGCTGATGACCGACACGTTCGAAGCTGGGTCATGGATGCCTGTCCCTGTAAGTCTGTGCCACTTTGGGTTTACGACTAGTCATGTCAGCCCGGGCTCTTTATCATATGGATGCTAGCGACACTATCATATACATGAGCCAAAAGGCGCAAACGGTCCCGGGAAAAGGTAAGACGACACCCGTGGGGATACCGTGCGTGAGGCCGCAAAGTGATATGAGGTGTTACCAGCTAGATCGATGTGACATCGAGTCGGGGTCTTGACAGCGTTGGTATCAGAGCCAGACTGCCTGTAGGTTCTCCAAGCCAAACTGGTCGATGTTGAGTCTAGAAATTCTTTAGTTATATGTAGGGGAATTGTTTGTGGGTTGGAACGTAAGGCTCTTTTTACTCCTTATATCTTATGACTTTCTGATCTGAGTCAGTCCATTCTTCCATCGGGGGTTAAGGAATTAGGATCTGTTCTCTCTATCAGGATCACGTGTTACTAATCAGTAGTACCTTATAAGTTTGATGGTTACAAGCCTAGTTCAGTTCTACTACCACATCATGTAGCCAGAATGGTTCAGAACTTTGATGTGATGATGTTGAGTGTGTACGAAATTCTTTGTCAAATGTCTCAATATCCTTTTTGAGCATTTACAGCTGTTATGCTGCCGAAATTTTGCTAGAAATTCTAATGCCTTTGCATTATGATCATGCTTTCAGATGGCCACTCGCGACCTCAATCAAGTGGTTCGCCTGACTCGATGCCTAGATGTACCCGGCCATACTGCTAAGTTGGTCAGGGTAATGACTGAGGCTGGATACCGCTGGTATCCTGAGTACACGGTCGAAGAGCAATTCCGAGATTTCAATCAAAGCCAGTATCTCTGCACTGTCAGGATATTTCCATCTTATCCTGGATCCACCGAGCCTCTTCACTGCTCCTATGGACTCGGGGTTACTATTGAGATGGCTGTGCAGGATGCCGCCTACTCCATGATGACCATTATGCGAGTCAGATCTGGTTTATTTCGGGACTCTGATTTCCGGTATATGCCAGGATCACTTCCGGGAGCACAAGGGTATCTCCAGGCTATCTATGCTGACTCCACTCAGGAGGATTCACGGACTCGCACCACTGCTGAGATGCTCGAGGATAAGGACCGTGAAAATCGGGCCTTAAGGTTAGAGCTCTTCAATACCCGTGCTGACCACTGGGCCACTTTGACTCGGTTCGCACCGGCGGTGCAAGCTGGATATTCAGATATGCGCGATCTCTATCCTGTGAGATCTGCTCTGCCAGACGTGATGGTTTGGCGTGATGTAGGAGGCATCACCCCACCTCGCGGTCCCCGCAGGCCACCGTTTGTTGGTCCACGACCTCATCCTAGCCCTTATGGTCCACAAGCTCCGCGAGATCGTCTGTTTCCGGATGAACATGTTGAGCTTCCAGGCTATGGAGGCGACTTCTACGAGGACTACTATGGATCGGTGATGACCGACACGTTCGAAGCTGGGTCATGGATGCCTGTCCCTGTAAGTCTGTGCCACTTTGGGTTTACGACTAGTCATGTCAGCCCGGGCTCTTTATCATATGGATGCTAGCGACACTATCATATACATGAGCCAAAAGGCGCAAACGGTCCCGGGAAAAGGTAAGACGACACCCGTGGGGATACCGTGCGTGAGGCCACAAAGTGATATGAGGTGTTACCAGCTAGATCGATGTGACATCGAGTCGGGGTCCTGACACCTATGCATAACCTGTCATTGCCACTGTAAATAGATGAAACCCACTAGCATGAGTAGGAGTTGTTTGAGCCCTGATGTGCCTACTTATTCATGCTTTTTTGTCATGCCTGCTATTGCTTAGAGTTGTGTGAGGTCTGAGTCATCGAGGATGAGTTGGAAAGCTGTCAACATGTCCTACTGTTGAGAGCTAAGTGTGTGAACACGATCTGGTAAAGGTAGCGGTGAGAGGCCATGTAGGAGTACATGGTGGGTTGTCTGATTGAAACCGTCCTCAGGAACTGAGTTCTGTGTTTTTGATCCATGAACAGTTACTACCATGCATTGGAATGCTTAAGTGCCCCTCTCGACTTATTAATCAACCTGATCTCTGTCCAGGAGTTGCAACTAGTTTCTGGTGTTTGTAGGTAGTGTTAGTAGTCTACCAAGTGGCACCCGGTACAGGTGGCACTACTAGGAAAAGGGCTATAGCTAATATGGACATTAATGGCGCACCACATATGTGGTGCGCCACTGCTATATAGCAGTGGCACACCATGTGTAGGTACGCCATTAATGTCCATATCACTAATGGCGCACCACACCCATGGTGCGCCACTACTAACAATTTTTTTTATTTTTCCAAAACTAGTAATAGCGCACCAGGGCATAGTGTGCCATTACTAGTTTTAACTAGAAATGGCGCACCACACACTCTGTGCGCCACTACTAACAAATTCTTTTTTTACTTTTTTTTTCAAAACTAGTAATGGCGCATCACAACCACGGTGCACCACTACTAACAATTTTTTTTATTTTTTTGTAAAAACTAGTAATGGCGCACCACGTAACTGGTGCGCCATTAGTAACCAGGGTTACTAATGTCACATTGTTAGGTGGTGCGCCAGTACTAACTTTCTTTGCACCCCCCTGGGGGACCGCCTTTTCAGTTTTAGAAAAAATAAAAGAAAATGATGGAAATGTCAAAAAAATAAAACAAAATAATTTTCCCATGTGATATGTGGTCTAGTTGTTGGGAAAATTTACAAATACGAATTTCGACTTTATTTGCAAAATCTCTATGGAATTTAGTAAAATGGGCATAACTTTTGCATACGAACCCCGTTCAAGATTTTCAGAATCCCCAAAAACCTAACAGAAAGAAAGATACGGGGCTTTTAAGATCTAGAGGGGGGAAAGTGAAAAAAAATCAAACTTAGTAGTGGCGCACCATTTGCTAGGTGCGCCATTAGTAACAGAAAAAAATTGGTTTCAAAATTTTTTTGGAATATTTTTCAAAATATGATACTTAATATGACCAGGAAGTTTGAAATATTTTTTCAACATTTTATCACACTCATGAACATGAACAAAGTCCTAGACATCAACAAGGTTTAATAGGATTGATATGATAGACATATCAACAAGTGCCTGTTAATTGAGTTGGTGCTGGGGTTGGATAGAACTGCGAAGTTAAGCGTGCTCGGGCTGGAGTACTGTGAGGATGGGTGACATTCCGGTAAGTTTGACCACGGAGTGCGATTTGACTTGAGATTAAGCATATTGACCTGAGATTAAGCCATAGTGACCCGAGATTAAGAACAAAATGAAAAAAAATTGAAAAAAAAAATGTTAGTAATGGCGCACTTCTATGCGGTGCGCCATTACTAAGTCAGATGGTAATGGAGCACTTCTAGGCATAGTAATGGCGCACTATAGGTACGCCATTACTAATTGTTACTAGTGGCGTGGTAATAGTGGCGCACCTATAGTGCACCATTAATGGCAGAAATAGGTGCGCCACTAATTAGCCTTTTCCTAGTAGTGTGGGCTTGGGGCAGACTAGGCACCGTGGCCGGGTATACCAAGCGCCGCCCGTTTGGTGGCTTTGGAATCCTGTACACATCGTTTGGGGCCGTGAGCGACACCCCCGTCGGATCTCCTTGCAGATGGAAACCGAATAGGCGATAAACCTGGACTAGACACTTGTGTGGTTAGTCAGGTCGTGGCCGACTCCCTCGCCAGGTTTCCACTTGAAGGTTGCCGAGATACACGACGTGTACATGGTGGTAACTAGCGAGAGCGTGTGTGAAGAAGTACACCCCTGCAGGGTTATAAATGATCTATTCGAATAGCTGCGTCCGTGGTAAAGGACTTCTGGGTTGCCTATACAGTTCATAGACAAGTGAAAGTGGATACTCTAAAATGCGCAAGATAAGCGTGAGTGCTATGGATGGCGTCCTCGTAGGGAGACAGGAGCGGATCCATAGTGGAGTATTGATTGGTGAATATGTGGACTCGTGTGCGCCACCTCAAAAGAGTTACTTGTAGTAGTAGTTCAGGTTAGCCACTGAGTCAAAGCTGGCTTGCTGTAGTTAAACCCCACCATCCCTTTGTTGATAATGATGCATATGTAGTTAGTTCTGATGTAAGTCTTGTCGGGTACATTTGTACTCACGTTTGCTTAATTTATGTTTTTGTAGAGAGACTTCCGTCTCACTAGTAGTTCTGTGTGGACTCCGACATTTAGCTTGTTACCTCACCTACGATCTTGTGCCCTCGGCAGGGTCTTGTAGATAGTCAGGCTTCTCAGCCTTTTCATTTGTAGTTGTCTGTACTCAGACAAGTTAAGCTTCCGTATGTGCTTGTTGCTTGTATGCTCTGTATGTTGGGTCATGAGACCCATGTTTGTAATATCTGGCTCTTCGGAGCCTAATGAATAAATACTCTGAGTCGTAGAGTCTTGTTGTGATGCCATGTTGTATTTGCACATATCGAGCATATTCTGTGTTCCAAAAGGCGCAAACGGTCCCGGGCCAGGTAAGGTGGCACCCGTGGGAATACCGTGCGTGAGGCCGCAAAGTGATATGATGTGTTACATGCTAGATTAGTGCGACTTAGGATCAGGGTCCTGACAATGTTGGTCGTTGTTTTGTGTCTTTTCCGATTGATCATTAGTGGAGCCTAGTTGGGACGATCGGGGATCTAGCATTTGGGGTTGTCTTCTTTTATTTAGGTTCCGTAGTCGGACCTTGATTGTACTCTGGATGATGTATGTTTAACTTGTTATTTGTGTGAAGTGGCGATTGTAAGCCAACTCTTTATCCCTTTCTTATTCAGTACATGGTATTGTCTGAAGATTACCCCACTTGCGACTAAACCCCCATGCGGTTATGCCTCTAAGTCGTGCCTCGACACGTGGGAGATATAGCCGCATCGTGGGTGTTACACCCTTGGTACCTACTTGCCAGCCGGACAGCCGCTCTGCGGACTTCAGCCTGGTCAAGTACTTCACCTCTATGGGAGGACAAGTACTTTGACCAATTGGAACGTTGCAAGCTAAGTAAGAAGCCGGCCGGCCGGCTGCTTAGCAGTCGGTCGGTGAGGCGAAGGGTCGGCTTGTCCTATGTCAATGTTTTGGTCCATAGCCATTTTTCATGTGAGAACCGTTTCTTGCTTTTAACTCTTGTCAAGCAAACAGCCGCTCCGCGAGGTGTGCCTTGTGGCAAGAGAAGGCTTAAGTGATGGCACATTACTTGTCTGACTGCAGGAAACACCGACATAGTACAAGGCGGCAAGCCCCCGGGACGACTGGTCGAACCCGGTTTCAGGCGGAGGAATGGAATAACACATTTGTGGGCATAATACTTATCACATAGATAAAAGAGGGGAGCCCTCGAGTGCTCCTCGAGGGACCCGAAGTCTTCATACTTAATACAAAAGGTAGCGTGATACATACTGCATCAACTGTAAAACCTTCGAAGAAGATTTTCATTCCATGGGCGCTCTGTTTCCTTGCTAGAGTCATCCATCCCTCTTGCGTGCCCTGGGCTTCTGAGCATCGATTGGGTAGTAGGAGTCGTTGCCCAAGGCTTTGCTGATGATGAAAGGGCCTTCCCAAGGGGTTGAAAGCTTGTGCTGGTCGGCTGTTCGCTGGATCAGCCAGAGCACAAGGTCTCCCTCTTGGAAGGATCTTCGCTTGACCTTCTGACTGTGATAGCGGCATAGAATCTGCTAGTAGATGGCGAACTGGCTGAGTGCCAACAACCGGCCCTCTTCCAACAAATCGACGCCGTCTTCTCGTGCTTCTGTTGCCTCCGCCTTGGTGTACATGGTGACATGAGGTGAGTTGAACTCGATGTCAATTGGGATGACCGCCTCAGCACCATACACATGGAAGAAGGGTGTGAAGCCGGTTAATTTGTTCGGAGTGGTGCGCAGACTCCAGAGGACGATCGGCAGCTCATCGATCCAGCAACCGGCCGAACGCTCCAAAGGCTCGACCAGTCGGGGCTTGATTCCGGACAAGATGAGGTCGTTTGCTCGCTCGACTTGGTTGTTTGACTGTGGGTTGATAGGTCTCCAACGTATCTATAATTTTTGATTGTTCCATGCTATTATATATTCTGTTTTTGATGTTTAATGGGCTTATTTTTACACTTTTATATTATTTTGGGACTAACCTATTAATCGGAGACCCATCCCAAATTGCTGTTTTTTTGCCTATTTCAGTGTTCCGCGGAAAAAGAATATCAAATGGAGTCGAAATGGAATGAAACCTTCGGGACCGTGATTTTTGGAATAAATGTGATACAAAGGACTTGGAGTGGACTTCAAGCAACCAACGAGGAGGCCACGAGGCAGGGGGCGCGCCTACCCCCCTGGGCACGCCCTCCACCCTCGTGGACCCCTCGTGGCTCCACCGACCTACTTCTTCCACCTATATATACCTACATACCCTGAAAACATCCAGGAGAACCGTGAAACCCTATTTCCACCACCGCAACCTTCTGTACCCAAGAGATCCCATCTTGGGGCCTTTTCTGGAGCTCCGCTGGAGGGGGCATTGATCATGGAGGGCCTCTACATCAACTCCATGGCCCTCTGGTGATGTGTGAGTAGTTTACTTCAGACCTTTGGGTCCATAGTTATTAGCTAGATGGCTTCTTCTCTCTCTTTGGATCTCAATACAAAGTTCTCCTCGATTCTCTTGGAGATCTATTCGATGTAATCTTCTTTTGCGGTGTGTTTGTCGAGATCCGATGAATTGTGGGTTTAAGATCAAGACTATCTATGAACAATATTTGAATCTTCTCTAAATTCTTTTATGTATGTTTGGTTATCTTTACAAGTCTCTTCGAATTTTTAGTTTGGTTTGGCCTACTAGATTGATCTTTCTTGCAATGGGAGTAGTGCTTAGCTTTGGGTTCAATCTTGCGGTGCTCGATCCCAGTGATAGTAGGGGAAACAACACGTATTGTATTGTTTCCATCGAGGATAAAAAATGGGGTTTATATCATACTGCATGAGTTTATCCCTCTACATCATGTCATCTTGCTTAAGGCGTTACTCTGTTCTTATGAACTTAATACTCTAGATGCATGCTGGATAGCGGTCGATGTGGGGAGTAATAGTAGTAGATGCAGGCAGGAGTCGATCTACTTGTCATGGACGTGATGCCTATATACATGATCATACCTAGATATTCTCATAACTATGCTCAATCTATCAATTGCTCGACAGTAATTTGTTCACCCAGCGTAATACTTATGCTATCTTGAGAGAAGCCACTAGTGAAACATATGGCCCCGGGGTCTATTTTCCATCATACAAGTTTGCAATCTATTTTATTTTGCAATCTTTACTTTCAATTTACATCATAAAAATACCAGAAATATTTATCTTATTATTATTATCTCAATCAGATCTCACTCTTGCAAGTGGCCGTGAAGGGATTGACAACCCCTTTATCGTGTTGGTTGCGAGGTTCTTATTTGTTTGTGTAGGTACGAGGTGACTCGCGCGTGGTCTCCTACTGGATTGATACCTTGGTTCTCAAAAACTGAGGTAAATACTTACGCTGTTTTGCTGTATCACCATTTCCTCTTCAAGGGAAAACCAACGCATGCTCAAGAGGTAGCATGGGTGGGCAATGGACGCTAAGTCCAGTCGGATGCCCTGTGTCGCACAGGAACGGGCCAAGGCGCCCTTGGCAAAATTTGTGCCATTGTCGGTAATGATGCTGTGAGGTACGCCGTACTGAGTGGTGATGTCTGCGATGAAAGTCACAGCAATCGGACCGTTCAACTTCTTGATTGGCTTTGCTTCTATCCACTTGGTGAATTTGTCCACGACAATAAGCAGATGAGTCATGCCGCCGCGTGCTGTCCTGAATGGTCCCACCATGTTCAGTCCCCAGACGGCAAAAGGCCAAGCAAGGGGAATGGTCTTGAGTGCAGAAGCCGGCAAATGTTGCTTGGAACTAAACTTCTGACATCCCTTACATTTCTTGACCAAGTCTTTGGCATCTTCTAGAGCAGTCGACCAGAAGAAACCATGGCGAAAGGCTTTGGCAACAAGTGAACTTGAGGCCGCGTGGTGGCCATACTCGCCTTGGTGGATATCTTTGGGGATTGCCTGGCCCTCTTCCGGTTCTACGCAACGCTGGTATACTCTAGTGACACTACGCCTCATGAGTTCCCTGTTGATGATGGTGTATGCCGCATCCCGACGTTGCACCTGTCAGGACGAGATCTCATCGGTTGGCAGCTCCTTGTTCACCAGAAAGTTGAGGATGGGCTAAGCCCGTGATGGTGCTGAGACTTCCTCCACTGTCAGTACTACCACTTGTACTGAGGCGGCTGGGTTGGGAGGTGGCGGGCTGGAGTCGGCAGCCGCTTGCTGTGTCGTTGAAGTCCCCGAGCTGACTGCTGAAGTCCCCGGGCCGAGATCTGAACTACTAGAGCTGGGTGCGACTGCCAAGTCCCCAGGCCAGGTGCGACAGACGCAGTCCCCAGGCTAGGATCTAAAGTCCTCGGTCCGGGTGCGACTGCTGCAGTCCCTGGGCTGCCTGCCGAAGCCCCCGGGCCAACTGCTGAAGTTTTGGAGTCAGATCTGACTGTTTCAGGAGCAGCCGACACGAAGATAGAATCTGATTCTGGTGAGGGCTTGATGGATGGCTTGAGGAGGCGCTGAAGGGACACACCGGCTGGTATGGCTTGCCGGGTGGAGCCAATATGTGCCAGGGCATCTGCTTGCTCGTTGTCGCTTCATGGCACATGAACGAACTCGCACCCTTCAAAATATCCGCTGAGTTGCTGGACGAGGAAGCAGTAGCTTGCCATGTTTGCATCCTTGGCATCCCAGTCGCCAGATGACTGTTGGACCACCAAGTCGGAGTCACCGTAGCACAGAATCCAGTGGATGCCGAGTTCTTTGGCAAGCCGGAGTCCGTGTACTAGTGCCTAATACTCGGCCACATTGTTGGAGGTGGCAAAATGGATTTGCAATGTGTATTTGAGCTTGTCGCCTTTGGGAGAGGTGAGGATGATGCCGGCTCCGAAACCGGTGCGCATCTTTGAACCATCAAAATTCATCCACCAATGTGTGGAGTCCGGCGCTTGTGGCTAGTATTGGGTCTCGGCCCAGTCGACGAAGAAGTCAGCCAGCGCTTGGGACTTGATGGTGGTGCGAGGGTGGTAGAAGATGGTGTGGGGAGCCAACTCAATGGCCCATTTTGCCACTCGGCCTGAAGCATCTCGGCTGCCTATGATCTCAGCAAGCGGAGTCGTGCAAACAACCGTGATAGGGTGCTCTTGAAAATATGGCTTTAACTTCTTGGCGATAAAGTGCACGTCGTAGCACATCTTCTGGTAGTGGGGGTTGTTCTGCTTGGAAGCCGATGGTACTTCACTCAAATAATACACCAGTCTCTGGACTGGCAGAATCTTGCAGTCTTCCTTGCGCTCAACTACCATGATTATGCAGACCACCCGGCTGGTGGCGGCGATGTAGAGGAGCATGGGCTCCTGAGCAGCCGGCGCGGCCAGGACAGGCGGCGTGGTCAACATCTTCTTGAGCTGGAGAAAGGCCTCATCCGCCTTGTCATTCCACTCAAAGTGAGTGGTTTTCTTTAGGAGTTGGTACAGGGGAAGAGCCTTCTCGCCCAGCCGACTGATGAAGTAGCTGATGGATGCCAAGCAACCATGAATTTTTGGACATCTCGTAGTCGGGTGGGTACTTCTATCCTCTTGATGGATTTGATCTTAATAGGGTTGCACTCAATGTCGCGTTCTGAGACCAGGAAGCCAAGGAGCTGGTCGGCTAGTACTCCGAACATGCACTTCTATGGGTTGAGCTAGATGTGAAATCGGCGCAGATTTTCAAAGGTCTCCTTGAGGTCTTCTAATAAGGTACCGCGCTTCTCCGTCTTCACCACAATATCGTCCACATAGACATGGGAGTTCCTGCCGAGTTGCTTGAGGAGGCACTTCTGCATGCAACGCTGAAATGTGGCGCCGGCATTCCTCAAGCCGAACATCATCGTCAGGTAACAGAAGGCTCTAAATGGTGTGATGAAGCCGGTCTTCAGGCGGTCTGCCAGATTCAACTTGATCTGATGATAACCTGAGTAGGCATCCAAGAAACTCAACAGCTCGCATCCGGCTGTGGAGTCTATCACTTGGTCAATCTGTGGCAAGGCAAGTGGATCCTTGGGGCAGGCTTTATTGAGACTGGTGTAGTCAATACACATGCGCCACTTGTTGTTCTTCTTCAGCACAAGGACTGGGTTGGCAAGCCATTCCGGGAATAAAACTTCCATGATGAAGCCGGCTGCCAACAGGCGGGTGATCTCTTCTCCAACAATTCTCCTCTTCTCCTCCGACTGTCGGCGGAGGGGTTGTCTGACTAGTTTGGCATCTACTCTTACATGTAGCTTGTGCTCGGTGAAATCCGTCGAAACACCCAGCATGTCTTTGGGGGACCATTTAAAGATTTCCCGATTCTCACGGAGGAAATCGACAAGCTCGCTTTTCTATTTGTTGTCAAGGTATGTACCTATGATATCGTACCTCTCCGGGTGCTCAGGGTCCAACGGAATCTTCTTTGTTTCTTTGGTCGGCTTGAAGGAGCCATGGGTCTCGGACTCTTTGACTTCTGGAAGACATGTCCGGCTGCTTGCCGGCCATGGCCACCACCTGATCTAGGAGCTTCTTTTCTGCCACAATCATGAGGGACTCGGCCAGCCGGCTGCTGGCTGCAGCGCAGGTGGCCGACTTTTCATAGTCTCCGTTGATTGTGATAATACCCTTAGTTCCTAGCATCTTCATCTTGAGGTAGGCATAATGAGGCACCGCCATGAATTTGGCTAGAGCTGGCCGGCCTAGGAGCACATGGTATGGGCTCTCCATGTCAACCACCTCGAACCAAATGGCTTCGCGGCGGAAATGATCCTTGTCTCCAAAGAGGACGTCTATCTTGATCTTGTCGATTGGTGAGCAGGACAAGCCGGGCATAATGCCATGAAACATAGTCCGACTGGGCAGCAGCTACTTTTCTTTGATCTTCAACTTCTCCATGGTGTCCCGGTAAAGAATGTTGATGCTGCTACTGCCATCTATCAGGATTCAGGAGAAACGAGCAGCTCGCCTCTCCGTTGCAAGGGTGGCGTCCAACACCAGGGCATAGGAACCTGGGGAGGGCATCACTTCTGGGTTGCCGGCCCTCCAGCTGATGGGCTTCTCAGACCAATGCATGAACTCTGGAGAAGTGGAGGCCACCGCATTCACTTCGCGATGCTGTTGGCGTCGGCTGTGTGTATCGTTGGCCACACTGGTGAAGATGACATAAGCTCCATGCTCTTTGGGGTAATCATCTTCGACTTGGCCAACTGCTGGACGGGCGGCCGGCTGCTGGGGAGGCGGAGCCGGCGGGCCAGCAGGCGGAGGAGGCAGTCTTTCTCCCTTGGAGATACGGACAAGCCAATAACACTTCCGGGTCGTGTGGTTGGATGGCTTCACGCCGCTGTGGAACTTGCAGGGGGCATCGAGGGTTTGGTCAAAGGAGAAAGCGGGCAACCAAGTCGACTTGCCGCCCTTCTGACGCTTGGAGGAGGCTGCCCTTCGGGTTGTTGCCATTTACTATGCTCACATCCATGGAATAGTCCACCAGCCAATCCTCCGGCTTCACAGAGCCGTTGTACTTTGGCGTGTCCCTTGGGAGCGAGAATCCCTTGGGGAAGGGCTCGTCATCAATGCGGGGGCTAAAACAAGGCGGACCCATCACGTTTTCTTCTTCTAGTGCAAGGGATCGAGCCAGTCGGTTGATCCGGTGCCGTGCGTCGTTCTCGCTGGCCCAGCCGGTCGCCAAGAGTCGGATGATTAACAGGCGGCGGGGAGGTGCTCCTATCCCTTCGAGGAGGCGGCGGCAGCAGATCATCCCCCCGTCGCTCGACTGCTCGAGCGCGGCCATCTTGGTCGCGCTCGATGGTGATGTGAGTCCGGCTACGACTGGCAGCCGGCTCTTTGTCTCGTTTGTCACAGGCGCCGCCAGTCGGTGTCTGGGAGGTCGCGCCATGCTCTTGGCGTGGGGGCGGGTTCTCGGCCCGCTGGTGAAGGTCTTTAGCACGATAGCCGGCTTCTTGCTTCGCAACAGCCGCGTCGATAAGCTGCTGAACGCGCTCCATCATGTAACGACGCTTGTCGCCCTCCAGGTGGTCCAGCTCATCTGATGTCGCCTTGTCAGCGTGTATGTTTGCTATGGGCATGGCGTAGACCAGGCGGTCCACTCCAAACATGCTAGCGACGGCTCTCCCTCATTCCCTGACCGTGCCTGCTCGGCTGGGCCCAGCAGCAGCCGGCGTGACGCCGACAACGCGATCAACTTCACGCTGGAAGGCTTCAGAGAGGCATCTCATGGTAGCCAATTTCCTAGTGTTCTCCACAAGAGAAACGTGGCAGGCTTCCGGCGTCTCAGCATCCCCATCCGCAGCAATGGGTGTGGACAGATCCCGCATTGCCGCCTGCAATGGGTCCTGGCCAGCTCCTCCAGAACCACCATTGTGGCTGATAACGATCACCCTCGTGACGGTGCTTCCGCCTTTCTCCGTGCGTGGGAGCGGATCGTCGATGACCACCACGTTGGTGGGGAAAGCATTGAAGGATGCCATGTCGGAGTCGACAAGCATCACATAGGTGGAGCCGATCGATTCCAAGTCGAAGGCCGGCTTGTTGGCGATGTGGAGCTGGTCGAGGAGGTTGACGAAGCGGCTCTCGGGGCCATCTGTGCCTGTGCCGGACGCAGGCTCGTCGGAGAGGTGGACCTCGCCAACAAGGTCGGCGAGGCAGCTTGCCGCGCAGGAGACCTCCACGCCATGCAGCGCGTCGGTGCAAACGCCGTCTGGCGTGCCAGGCTGGCTACGCTCGCTGGGGAGGAAGAGGGTTCTCGTTCGGAACAGATCTCCGGACGACGGTGCACCTAGCCCCAAGGTGGGCGCCAAATGCCGGGGGTGTCATGCGACATATGCCAAAGGATGGCTTATCATGGAGGGGCCTAATAAGACGTCGTTGGTGCCAGGGAACAGGATGAGGCAAAGACATGCACGCCAGCAGATCTTACCCAGGTTCGGGGCTCTCCTAGGAGATAACACCCCTAGTCCTGCTCTGCGGGGTCTCCGCATGATCACCATCTCAACAAGTAGCTACAAGTTTCTTCTTGAGTTGTTTTTCTAGAGGAGGAAGAAGGGCAGGGCTAGCTCTCTCCTCTCTCTATATATGTGTGTGTGTTTCTCTAAAGATCTGAACCCTTTGCATGGGTGCCCTGGGGGTTTATCTAGGCCTACCCCCTAGGGGTACAATGGTAAACTGGCCAGGTGTGGGCCTAGGTCGTCAGTGCCTCTATTGGCCGGCTCCTCTGCTGACTGCTGGGGCCCGCTGACTGGGGGGCCCACCGGCTGTCTTGTACTTGGCCGATAGGCTGGGCCCGCCGCATGCGGGTCCTGCTGGCTACCAAGCACTGTAGCCGTGCTCTTAATGACGCTTGCTTTGTCGGGGAAGGCGTGGCTACAGTTCCGCCGCCTGGCGGTTGTTTACTGTAGCCATCCCCCATCTCTTCTGGTTGATGGCGCGCAAACTCCTAGGAGAGGGAAAGGCCGCCTGCTGGAAGCCGGCCTCCCCCTTAAGCCGATTGGCTGAGCTAGCCGCCCTCTAGCTTCTCACAAGCAGGTAGGGCCTGCCGCCCGCGGGCCGTATCGACAGCCCGTCGTGGGAGCAGGGGCCCCTCTGACTTGGGTGATGTCATGGGCAAAAGGGCAACAGTGTCGCGCCGTGCGGGAGATCACCAGCTGGTACAGCACACTGTGCCATGACCCTCCCAGGATTCGAGGGTGGCAGGCTTGTCTGTAGCCATGCCTCGTCTCATTGCATTCATGGGGGCTTAGATTTTAAGGGCACCTGGGGCCGCCTCCTAGGAGTCGGCCCCTCTGGGGGCCGCCTGCTAGGAGCTGGCCCCTCTGGCAGCCGACTGCTTGGACCAGCTGGCCCCAAGAAGGTGGCGATCAATCTTTGATGCTTGAGGGGCATAGTCGGCCCCGATGTCTTGAAATGCCATGGGGAGCAGATGAGGCTACCCATGGCCAATAACTCCGACAATATTCCAGTCATCTTTCTTTTGCCTTTATACTTCTAGCAGTTTAACTTTTAGTATTTCTCCTACTCGCAAAAGAAGCACCCAACTTAAGAGTGGTGTTAGCCCCGGACTTCCTAGGCGTGTAAGTCATACTAACACCCTTTGGACACTTACTTTCTCTTGAAGTTGTTGTTTCATTCACCTTTCATCATATGACAGGCGTTCTTCTAGATCCCTCTCTTATCTGTCTAATGCATAGTAAACACTTTACTAATAATTTGCAAACAAACATTGCTTTGGATATTTCATATCTTTCAGCCTTTGTTTGTATCTAAAAATTAATTTTCAGTTCCATGAATATCACATAACTATCCCAAACTTTCCAAGTTCGAGTTTCATGGAAGCAAACATATTGCACTTGATCGTAACGGAATTCTAGCTTTTGGATTGAAGGACGAGAGTCTCATCATACATTGCATTTAGTGGGAGTATACGGAAAGCATGCGATAGGACAAAGTCCTTCTCGGCACTTCTGAGGACAATCCTCACATTACCTTACTAATCGTAAAGTTTTAACCAGATATTTAACAGCTATTCAATTTTAATAGGGAAGGTTGAAACGCGAGCCATTACTCTACAACTATTTTGCAAGTAACACCTAGATAGTGTTCATAATTAATTGCACTGAGAATTAAACATGTCAATTCAACAGTGCGCTCCCACTCAAATCAATATCTCTCAAAATTGATTATCAGTGATACAAGACCCACATTTCGATTCAACGCCATTGATGTGGACATCACTGATGACGAAAATTTCAATTAGTAGGCAAACTTGCCGATCACATCTCCATGTGACTCTTGTTCATCTTTCGATGGGTGTGTTCTGAGCTCAGGACGATCCTGCCTGAACATCAAAGACAACCAAGTGATCTTGCTGCGAGGTCTAACCTCACCCGCCTCATTCCTCTTGATTCGTTCGTACGCATGTGGACATGGCGCACCCCGAAAAGATATGAATTACAAACGATGCTACACTTGGGTGAACACTATCAACTTTGATATTTTGAAGTGAGAGATCACCCTAATAAAAAGCGACTACTGCAATCAAGAATGGTGCAACAAGAGGGATAAACATCTCAGGTAATTCATAATACGATGATATCGTATAGCCCCTTCTGATGGAGAAGTCTTTCATTTCTTCGTCTTTGGCATTCACGTCGGTGTTCACCTTCGCGAAGATTGCCACCACCCTGTCGATGCACCAGATAATATTGCTATCTCCATAGCATATAAAATTAATGCATTACTTAAGGTTGACAGTAGGTCATTAAAGTGCAATCATATGGCTCCAGCCATCATGTCGAATCATGATACGCGGGTCATGTTAATTACATTATATAGTCATCTCATACATAATCCAATTATTATGAGCACTGCTATACCACATTGCATGCACATGTAAACCCTCCTGCAAAATCAAGTTAGGCGCCGCTAAAAGGTTCATGCAAAAACTTGTTATTCATGGCTTCTAAGGTTTCAAAACAAACCGAAGCTACCGACGTCCATCATCAAGTATGACAATTCAAGTCGCTAGATTAACTTTGCGGGGTGTATGAAACACGACATAATAAAATCTCGAGCCCCATACTGAACTTTGTCATACACATGACCCCCGTGCAGATCATATCTCCATTGCCCTTTCATCCACGAAACATCCATATTTCCTTAACTATGGTGGAACCCAAAGAACTGTTAGCACTTCATTGATTTGTCAATCAGCTTACTCATGAGCATCATGAAAGGATCACGGATTGCCAGAACTTTGTGAGATTCCACCATGCCGTCAAGATCGAGATTATGCAAATTCAAGGGAAGCAACAAGAACATCGGGTAACAGAATTCATTTGCTACCCGCACAAATAATTTTTAGTAATAGAACTCATCTATTACCTAATTGTATTGTGCAACACCCATACATCTATATGTATTCTAGATTGCAACATGCATCTACGCATAGCACAGCTCATGATGCCACTATAAGGGAACACGTTAGAAAATAAAAAAATTCTGACTTACGCACTAGCCCAGGACCACTATGGAGACTACATACAATGTTTGATCTTTTTCGTTACCGACTCATAACGCAATGGGAAGTAGAGTCGATGACGATCGGTGGTGCAGATCCCCGCAGCTAGGATTTACAACCTCCCAACCGTTAGGATGTATACCCTCATCTGCCCCTCAGACAGCCCTCCGGGAGGCGGTCGGACAGTCCCCCGGACGGTATCACGACAGCCCTTCGGGAGGACCTTCAAAACCCAAACGGTCACTCAGACAGCCCTTCGGCAGGACCTTCGAAACTCGGACGGTCACACAGATATCCCTACGGGAGGCACTCTCAAACTAAGACCGAAACTACGATATCTCTACAGAGTTGCACACATACGGTGTCATCTATCCGGCAGGGCTTCGCCTTCCAGAACTAGTTCGCACCGGAACCCAGATAGCCTTTCAGCTCTACGAAACTATTTCGCGGGGAGGGAGAGAGAAGCCAGATCATTGCAATGGCACTTGTATTTGAGAAATAGTGAGTGTGGAGAGTGCCTCTCCACCTCTATTTATAGGAAAACCCAGGGGTTAGGGGGAAACATGAAAAACCCAAAATGTCCACACTTTATGTCACACATAAAAGGGCATAAAGGGATGACAAGTGGAGCTCCATGGAGGAGCTGCACTCCCCAACGTCCCACCTTCATGAGGGCCCCCAAAGGGGGTTCCTTGATCCCCAAGTCCTTCTAGAAGCCTTTTGGGAAAAGCCGCAAAAGGTGGCTTTCCATAAATATCCCAAAAAGCACTTTCACTATTCACGACGACACTTTTCAGCGTCCGTTCGAACTGAAAAATATTTATGTGGTCTTAGGACATTCCAGTACCCAATAAAATAATTTTCAACGCGTTCCAAAACAATTCTAGATTAGTGATTTTCATCTACAAAAAGCATCTGAAGTGGTTCCGGCAGCTCCGGAGCAATTCCAGCTTTTATTCCGTAAAATTCCAGAAAGTTTCCAGAATGACTCTGGCACCCTCCAAGAATTATCAGGCATGTGCTGAAACCAATTTGACTTAATAGTATATCCCGAAACAACTTTTCGGTTTCACCGAAACTCATCCGATGACATCTCTCTACGGAACTTTTCCGCTGTCCGAAACTTTTCGGTGTCCAAAACTTTTTCGGTGATTTTCTCTCAGACTCCCTATCTAGTATTCAGTAGATAGATGACCCTTAAGTGTGTGACCCTATAGGTTCGGTGAAGTATAGACATGACCCGGAACCCCTTCCGATCAATGATCAACATCGGAGCCGCGGACACTCATATTGAACCCTATACCCACACAAATGAATATTCGAGTGAACCTCCAGTTACAGTGAGCTATTCCTGTTGCTTCACAATATGTCACAAACACCCGAGCTGAGATTTATTGCATCCTTGTGGACGAACAATTTGTCCACCATGCAAGTTACCTCGTTACCGGTTTTGTTCTCTTTTCTCGTTTCTGTGTTCCGGCTTCCCTGTGATCAAATCACACTGTGTCTGGCCAGACGATGATGGATACCGTAACACCGAGAGGGTCCGAGAATATCTCTCCATCGTCGGAGCAGCAAATCCCAATCTTGAGCTATCAAGTTACTTGACACACTTTTCCATGAACCCATAAACCGCCGTAATAGCAACCCGTTTACGGATGACGTTTAACAAACCCCAAAGTTCATGAAGCAAGTATGAAGAAACTCAATACTCTCATGGTCTAAGGAATTGTGCAAACATTAACTATCTCTGTGATATTAACCATAAACTTGTGACGGAAAGAATCTCATAACATAACATCAATCCAGGTCGATTCAACACAAATGTTCTCTCAACATTGTGCCCTCAAGGGTGCTGGCATAGACATGCCCATGATCAGGAAAACAGAACCATCATGCAACACTTGAGCCAGTCTTAGAGGACAGACTAGGAATACATTTTACCGTTTATTATTCCACACGTGCATATGAGTCTTCCTCCGAGCCTCATGGTTATTGTAGACTTGAGTACCATAGCAGTTAGATATCATTTTTGATTATCTCTCGGTTCATAATTATGTTTATGTTCCATGCTATAACTGGTGTGGTTCCCGAGCCCGCATGATGATTATGTCTTCCCAATCATGGGCATGTCTATGCCAGCAACTTTGAGGGCACAATGTTAAAAGAACATTTGTGTTGAATCGACCCGAATTGATGTTATGCTATCAGATACATTCATCATAAGTTTCATGGTACATAACTCCCCCGGCGGGTCATTCGCCCACAGCTTGGCCACATAGTGCGGCAGTGGGTACGATCCCGCTTTGATGCAAACGACCAACACGGCGATAGGCGCGCCGAAATCGAGCACGCCGCCGACCAAGAAAAACAAGCAGTTGTCCTCCTCCGCGAACAGCAAGAGTCGTGGCTCCAACAGTGGCACTTGCAGCTGGAGCACCTTACCGTACTGATCCTATGGACGGGCATGGGGTATGCTACCTCTGTGGACGGGCATGGGATGTGCTACCTCTTGAGCACTTGCATTGGTTTTCCCTTGAGGAGGAAAGGGTAGTGCAATAGAGTAGCGTAAGTATTTCCCTCAGTTTTTGACAACCAACGTATCAATCCAGTAGGAGGCTACGCGCGAGTCCCTCGCACCTACACAAAACAAATAAATCCTCGCAACCAACGCGATAAGGGGTTGTCAATCCCTAAACGGTCACTTACGAGAGTGAGATCTGATATATATGATAAGATAATATTTTTGGTATTTTTATGATAAAGATGCAAAGTAAAATGAAAGCAATGAAAATAACTAAGTATTGGAAGATGTATATGATGAGGATAGACCCGGGGGCCATAGGTTTCACTAGTGGCTTCTCTCAAGAGCATAAGTATTTTACGGCAGGTGAACAAATTACTGTTGAGCAATTGACAGAATTGAGCATAGTTATGAGAATATCTAGGTATGATCATGTATATAGGCATCACATCCAAGACAAGTAGACCGACTCCTGCCTGCATCTACTACTATTACTCCACACATCGACCGCTATCTAGCATGCATCTAGAGTATTAAGTTCATAAGAACAGATTAACGCCTTAAGCAAGATGACATGATGTAGAGGGATAAACTCATGCAATATGATGAAAACCCCATCTTGTTATCCTTCATGGCAACAATACAATATGTGCCTTGCTGCCCCTACTGTCACTAGGAAAGGACACCGCAAGATTGAACCCAAACCTAAGCACTTCTCCCATTGCAAGAGAGATCAATCTAGTAGGCCAAACCAAACTGATAATTAGAAGAGACTTGCAAAGATAACCAATCATACATAAAAGAATTCAGAGAAGATTCAAATATTGTTCGTAGATAAACTTGATCATAAACCCACAATTCATCAGTCTCAACAAACACACCGCAAAAGAAGATTACATCGAATAGATCTCCATAAGAGAGGGGGAGAACTTTGTATTCAGATCCAAAAAGAGAGAAGAAGCCATCTAGCTAATAACTATGGACCCGAAGGTCTGAGGTAAACTACTCACACTTCATCGAAGAGGCTATGGTGTTGATGTAGAAGCCCTCCGTGAACGATGCCCCCTCAGGCGGATCTCCGGAACAGGCCCCAAGATGGGATCTCGTGGATACAGAAAGTTACGGCGGTGGAATTAGGGTTTTGGCTCCGTATCTGATCGTTTGGGGGTACGTAGGTATATATAGGAGGAAGAAGTACGTCGGTGGAGCAACAGGGGGCCCACGAGGGTGGAGGGCGCGCCTGGGGGGGTAGGCGTGCCCCCTACCTCGTGGCCTCCCTGTTGGTTTCTTGACGTAGTGTCCAAGTCTCCTAGATCTTGTTCGTTCCAAATATCACGTTCCCGAAGGTGTCATTCCGTTTGTACTCCGTTTGGTATTCCTTTCCTTCGAAACCCTAAAATAGGCAAAAAAACAGAAATTCTGGGTTGGGCCTCTGGTTAATAGGTTAGTCCCAAAAATAATATAAAAGTGGATAATAAAGCCAGTAATGTCCAAAACAGTAGGTAATATAGCATGGAGCAATCAAAAATTATAGATACATTGGAGACGTACCAAGCATCCCCAAGCTTAATTCATGCTTGTCCTCGAGTAGGTAAATGATAAAACAGAATTTTTGATGTGGAATGCTACTTGGCATATTTTCAATGTAATTCTTCTTAATTGTGGTATGAATATTCAGATCCGAAAGATTCAAGACAAAAGTTCAATATTGATATAGAAATAATAATACTTCAAGTATACTAACTAAGCAATTATGTCTTCTCAAAATAACATGGCCAAAGAAAGTTATCCCTACAAATTCATATAGTCTGGCTATGCTCTATATTCACCACACAAAGTATTTAAATCATGCACAACCCCGATGACAAGCCAAGCAATTGTTTCATACTTTTGGTGTTCTCAAACTTTTTCAATCTTCACGCAATACATGAGCGTGAGCCATGGACATAGCACTTTAGGTGGAATAGAATGGTGGTTGTGGGGAAGACAAAAAGGGAGAAGATAGTCTCAGATCAACTAGGCGCATCAACGGGCTATGGAGATGCCCATCAATAGATATCAATGTGAGTGAGTAGGTGCTACCTCTTGAGCACTGCGTTGGTTTCCCCGAAGAGGAAGGGATGATGCAGCAAATAGAATGGTGATCATCCGGAAAAGAAACATAGCAACGAAAAGATCTTCATCGAGCTCCCACTTGAGCTCGGTTGCATCACATGTACTGGTATCATCGGCACCTGCAACTGTTTGGAAGTATCCATGAGCCACGAGGACTCAGCAATCTCACACCCGCGAGATCAAGACTATTTAAGCTTATGGGTAGGATAGAGTAATGAGGTGGAGTTGCAGCAAGCACTAAGCATATATGGTGGCTAACATACGAAAATAAGAGCGAGAAGAGAAGCAACGTGACGGTTGAGAAGCTAGAAGTGATCAAGAAGTGATCCTGAAACTACTTACGTTCAATCATAACACAAGACCATGTTCACTTCCCGGACTCCGCCGAGAAGAGACCATCATGGCTACACACGCGGTTGATGCATTTTAATTAAGTCAAGTGTCAAGTTCTCTACAGCCGGATATTAACAAATTCCCATCTGCCACATAACCACGGGCACGGCTCTCGAAAGTTTATACCCTACAGGGGTGTCCCAACTCAGCCCATCACAAGCTCTCACGATCAACGAAGGATATTCCTTCTCCCGGGAAGACCCGATCAGTCTCGAAATCCCGGTTACAAGACATTTCGACAATGGTAAAACAAGACCAGCAAAGCCACCCGATGTGCCGACAATCCCGATATGAGTCTCACGTATCTCGTTCTCAGGGCAACACCGGATGAGACAAGCTACGAGTAAAACCAGACCTCGAGTTTCCCCGAGGTGGCCCCGTAGGCGGCTCGGTTCGGACCAACGCTTAGAGAAGCACTGGCCCGGGGGGGTTAAAATAAAGATGACCCTCGGGTTGGCCAACCCAAGGGAAGGGTAATAGGTGGTTAGGCAAATGTAAAACCAAGGTTGGGCCTTGCTGGAGGAGTTTTATTCAAAGCAAACTGTCAAGGGGTTCCCATAACACCCAAGCGCGTAAGGAACGCAAAATCAAGGAACATAAAACCGGTATGATGAAAACTAGGTCGGCAAGAGTGGAACAAAACACTAGGCATAAGGCCGAGGCTTCCACCCTTTACCAAGTATATATATGAATTAATTAAATAAGAGATATTGTGATATCCCAACATATCCATGTCCCAACATGGAACAAACTTCAGCTTCACCTGCAACTAACAACGCTTTAAGAGGGGCTGAGCAAAAGCGGTAACATAGCCAAACAATGGTTTGCTAGGAAGGTGGGTTAGAGGCTTGACATGGCAATATGGGAGGAATGATATAACAAGTGGTAGGTAGCGCGACATAGCGATAGAACGAACAACTAGCAAGCAAAGATAGAAGTGATTTCGAGGGTATGGTCATCTTGCCTGAGATCCCGCAAGGAAGAAGAACGAGTTCATGAAGAAGACAAACGGACGAAGTCGAATGAATCCTCAAAAATGCGACGTTATCGGAACTAACCCGAAGAAGCAACACCGGAAAGAAGCAAACAGCATAGTAAACAACCATCACATAAGCATGGCATGATGCACAACCAAGTATGATGCATGTCCGGTTTAATGAAGCATGGCATGGCAAAGTGCACAAACAATACTACAAGTTAAGTGGAGCTCAATATGCAACGAGTTGCATATTGAGGAAACACCACAACAATTATTTAGTTCTCTCCCGTTTAAGTACTCAACAAAATTAAATGTAGGTTAGCATGGCAAGGGCTGAAACATAATAAAACTATACTATCTAAGCAATTTAAATGAGGACGGAACAACAAGCAACAAGTCCGGAAAAATCCTCATGTGCAATTTATGGATTTGGTATTGTTCTGCCCTAAACCATATTTTAGAGTTGTTAAACATGCAAGATGAGTGCACCATGTTAAACTAGGCATTTTTCTACCCCATTTACATATAAAGCTTATTTAAAATGGAGCTATGGTTATTTAGTTATGAATTAAATCATTTTAGCAAGTTATTTAAGCAAATTTAAATAAACAGCATTTTAAACATTTTAAACATGGATGAAAGTGACATATTATGAAACTAGATGAATTTCTAAGCATTTTTCATATTTACAACATTTTAATCCGATGCACGGTTAGTGAGTTATTATATTCATGAACTCTAGGGAGTTTCCTGTAAAACGGCGTCCTCTGGAATAATTAGAAAATTTGCAGATCTGAAAAAAAAAACTAAACAGGCCGAAACTTGAATTGGCCCAACACGTGGAAAAAAAGGAGGGGTGCTGGAGCTGGCCTCACCATGGGCCTTGGCCCCTTCGATGCAGGAGCTGGCTGGAGTTTTGAAGCCCACGCAACTGATGCGTGCACGGCTTGGTGCGGTTTGGTCAACGCGAGGCGGCAGCGCTCGCTCGAGGAGCAGAGGAACAGGGGCACGGCGCACAGGACAGCAACGGCGGTGACACCAAGGTAGTCAGAGTCGGGATTCGGAGTCGGATCGGTTTTCCTCAGACGGAATCGAGTCGTAAGATCGAGTCGTGGAATCGAGGATTCTACTAGATTTACTCAAATAAGATATTTTGTATGCACACAAGAAATTTATATGGGTTCTATAGAGTATTGACGCTAAATATGGAGCAAAGAACTTACACATCAATGCTAGTTGTATTCCACTTCTTTTTATGGCTAACCTACCATCTAGCTCGCATGTATGGAACATATATGAGAGGGAAATATATAGAACATTTAAATCTTCAATGCACAAAATTTACTTATGTTCTTTTTAGAGTGCGTGAATAGTCGATCACTTGTCTATCTGACCTACAGTGCTAAACCTTGAAGGGTCTTGCTCTCCTTCTCCGATCAATCTTGACGCATCCTCCTTTTCACGCCAATTCCATATGTCGACTAGCCTGATCCTCAATTTCGATCTAGGGTTTCTGAGAGCTAGATCAAAGGTGTCTACGGCTGAGCGTTTGGACTTGGGAGGGGAATAAAGGTCCATGGGGTATATGAAAAGGGGTTTGGATGATGGCATACTATTTTGCTACAACTAAACAAACAGCTTAGATAAGTTAGTAGAATCGGATGTAGTCCATAGCATAGTCGGGATTGTACATTTTTGTATGGGATTCTATGATTTGGATCGTGACCCAACATGGATTCTACCTGATTCAGATTCTTAGGATTGACGTGCTTCTGTAGGGTCGTGAAGTCGTAGGATTCTAGCAGTCGAATCGGGATTCTGACTACCTTGGGTGACGCTCCAAATTGGCTCAGGCGGCGGGGAATGGAGTGGTGGCAAGCTGGGGAGGTCCATGGAGGCGCGGTGGCGCTGACGGAGGCTGGCCGGACCTGGCCGTTCCGAGGTCAGGCGGTGGAGCTTGCCTCCTGCAGGAGCAAGGCAGCGGCGATGCTGCTCCTGCGGCTTGGACGGGCGGCCTGCGGTAGTTCGCAGGAGATGACAGCAGGGAGGCGCAGAGGATGCGAGGATGTCGCAGGCTAGCGAGGCAGGGGAACTTGGCGCGGCAGCGGCGAAGGCAAGGGCAACCGGATTCTGGGGCGGAGGAAGCAGAGGACGAAGGCGGAATTGGCGCAAGGTCCTGGCGATGGGGCGTGGTGCAGGGGAGGCAGACAAGGTGGACTTGGCGGCGACAGCGCTTCGGGCGAACTACGTTCGTTCCCTGGCAGAGAAGTAAAAGAACGAGAGAGAGATCGACATGTGAGAGGAGGAGAAAGGCAAAACGGGAGGAAGGAAGGGAGGCGAAGACGATGAGGGGTCTTGATGGCTACTGCTGCACGCCGGCAATGGCTGGCGCCAGGCGGTGGTCGGACGTGGCGGTGGGGCAGCCATGTGAGGATCTTGGCAGCACGGGTGTAACGCCCCAGATATAACTTTCCCAATTTGTAATCCAACTCTTGCCGTTTCCGGTGTTAAGTTATATTTATTTCTCAGGTTCGGGTCTTTGTCTCCGTGTGTTGTTTTCGTTTTCATGCATCTCATGTCATGTCATCATGTGCATTGCATTTGCATACGTGTTCATCTCATGCATTTGAGCATTTTCCCCGTTGTCCGTTTTGCATTCCGGCGCTTCGTTCTCCTCCGGTGGTCATTTCTATCTTTCTTTCGTGTGTGGGGATTAAACATTTCCGGATTGGACCGAGACTTGCCAAGCGGCCTTGGTTTACTACCGGTAGACCGCCTGTCAAGTTTCGTATCAATTGGACTTCATTTGATACTCCAACGGTTAACCGAGGGACCGAAAAGGCCTCGTGTGTGTTGCAGCCCAACACCCCTTCAATTTGGCCCAAAACCCACCAAACTCAGCTCCATCATCTAGAGCGTTCGATCACGATCGTGTGGCCGAAAACCGCACCTATTTTGGACTCTCCTAGCTCCACTTATGCCTATAAATAGCCCCCCCGTTTTCAGATCTCGGATCTCTCCCCGTCCAACCCTAAAAAAAACAGATCCCCGCCACCGACGGACACGTCCGCCCCCGGCCGGACAATGTCCGCCGCCGCCTTCGTCCA